>NC_051862.1:53545871-53845871 GCF_015732765.1 Culex quinquefasciatus | reverse complement strand
CGAGGTTCTCAAAAACCACACTGACCGAAATGTGTCGCGGGCAAGAAGCATAGTTATGTTTTTTTTATATTTTTCCACCTACTCAACCACACCTGCGCGACCAAGTTGCCGCAATGTTGCCTTGTTTTAAACCGTAAACAAATCAACCATCGCGCACTAATGGAATTAACCAACGACCATCACATCAAAGCTTGAGCGGAAAGGCCCATTATTAGTCAGGTTGTCACAGTGAATCAAAACCATGTATCATAACCGGCCTCCGCCACCAGCTTCCAAAGTGGTCTCAACCTCTGAATTGTAGCAGCAGCATCGTCGTCGTCCAAGGTCTGGCCGCGCAGAAGCTGGTCTCGGTATCAACACACAAAAACCGACAATAAATCACATCAGAAAAGAATAAAATGATAATTTATTATCGCGCGGGCGCTGCTGCCGTTTGTCGACTTGGTCGACGGTTTCGTTTCGGTTTTGGTTTTGCCTAGACCCCGGCTAGACACTTCTTCTTCGGGGAGATGATCTGCACGGCGAACGTGTAATTTGAGAGGGGTTTGTGTGCGGTGGCCAGATCTGCGCGCGGATAATCGCTGCGGTATCGGTGAGTGACGGTGAGAGATTCCGGGATTCGGCAATAGATCTGATTGGCGGTGAGGGGGTGATGAAAGACGATTTGTATAACATTGTTGGGTTTTGGGAGTAAGATGGTGATCGGAGCTACCGGGAGTTGGAGTTGTGAAATGAAAATTGAGTGAACTAACATATTTAGGAGAGTCGACCTAGTCAACAATTAGGCCGACTCTATTGATTTAACTTCCTTGAGTTGATGGTGGTGAAACGCTAATAAAATGATCAAAATTGATCATGAAAATTAAGCATAACTAGCAGATTTAAGAGAGTGGACCTAATTTTCAATTAGGACGACTCCGCTTTTTTAAACTTCCAGAATTTGATGGTGCTCAAACTATAATTTAATAAATAGGACGACTTCACTGTTCAAGCTTCAATGAGTGGTGAAACCTTTAAAAATATGATAAAAATTGGTCATCAAAACGAGTAAAATGAGTAGTTTTGGAGAGTCGATCTAACCAATAATTTTGACGACCCCTACGTATTTATTATCTTCAACAAAGATTTGGGCAACTTGCCAGAAACTGGCATGTGCTCCATTTTAGGGCATCAAATTTGACATAAATACATAATGGACTCTTGTATTAAGAATTTGAGAAAAATTTGGATTGGGTTAATTCTCCGCCAACTCACACAGTGAAAAATTTTGTTCTAAATGAAAAAATGACCTTTCTGGGTCAATGTAGATTCGAAAAGTACATTGAATTTCCTTCAAAATTACATGTTCCAAAAAAATTTACAGTCGAGTAACGGAAAATGGTAGAGTTTTTAAAACTTTTTTAATGATTTATCGATGAAAAATACGTTTTTTCGGAATTCTGAGAACGCCATTAAATCGGGCGTCTAATTTTACATTAAAGTCCCTTTGACACCAAATTTCTATCTCATCACCGTTTCAGGCTGCAAATTATTGAAAAACACTACTTTTTCACATGTTCAAAAACGGAAGGGGTCGTACCGTCCCTCCGTCACGAGATATCAAAAAACGGACCTCGGATTCGTGATCAGGGACAAAAGTTACCCCTTAGAACAAAGTTTCACGCAAATCGAAGAGGGGTCGGCAACTTTTCCCGATTTCGTGTGAGTTGGTAGAGAATTACCCATTGATGATCTCTATTACGGACGTCAACGTCAAGGCACTAAAAGTCAAAATGACCAAATCAACGTGCAGTATTGAGGTTATCAGGTAAGTTTTTAAAACTTTGATAGGTTTCTTTTTTAAGGACATCATTCACAAGGTAGGTAACGAAGCAGATGTGATCAAATGATGTGTAGTCAAAAGTGGTGATTATTAGTGATCTTAGTGGAAAGCTGTTGCTGTCAATCTGTCAACCAGTCAATTTGTCAATTATCCTCGGACAACTGAGTCTTTTGTTGGTGAGCTTCAAAAGACCATGCTGTCACTGGATAGCAATCAGAAATTCATTTTCGCCCAGGGGTCATGTCCATTTTTTTCGTGTTTTTAAAACAAATTGAGCTAATTTTGAAACCTGTTAATTGTTTAAACTTGTGAAACATCATGAAGTGTCGTCCTAAGTTCAGATTAGATCAACTCGTCAGAAACTGATAAATGAAATTTCAAAATATATTCGAAAACTCAACAAAGCAAAACAAAAGTTGATTATCCATTCACAAACAAAACCAAAAATTGACAAAAAATTGTCAGCATAATCAAATATATAGACGACACTCTAAAAATAGCTTAACGGTGCACATCAGCCAGACTTTTTGCACCAAGATTTTTGTTACAGACATTTTAGTATCTTCAAAACTACGGGAACTATCGACATAATTTTTGATTCATTCCCTACCAAATAATTTTCAACAAAGTTTGACTATTTTTACAATCAGGTTTTTGCAGGGTTGGGTCCGTAAGTTTAACAATTTTGGTAAAAGAAGACAACAACTTCCTTGGTTGCTGTGCACCCTTAAACAGGTGATAAAACAAATTCGAAATTTAAAAAAAAAAATGTGAAAAACACTTGACATGATATTTTTAAGCTTGTGCTGTCGACCTAATGCAATAAAAGTACGATTCTACTTAAAAAGTCAAGAAAAAAGAATTAATAATTTTAAACGATAACAAAAAAAGTATAAAAATATTGAGCAATTGATCGCATATTTGATAATCAGTACGACACCTCCAAAACAAGTCCATAAATGAAAATGATGAAAAAATGCTAAACTTTAAAGAAACACATTTAAAATAAGTAAGTTTTGACTTGCATGATTATTCTAATCGATTCAATTCAAAATTAGCTAAAAAGGATGTAACAAAATCGAAAATGGTAAGATAGTTAGGATTGCAATTATTCATCGAAAAAATCATTTGTTCTATTAAGCAAGTTGCAACGACACTGTTAAAATCAGTCAAAAGGTGTTAACAGTTATTAATAAAATAAAAAAAATAGACCTTACTTGAGATAAGGACTACTCAAGAAATTGGCAGAGAATGAAAGATAAATATCAAATGAAGAAAAAAAAGTTTTTGTTCTGAAAAAGTCAGCTCAATGCGTTGTTCTGATTACGATCCAAAAGACTTATTTTGACTTGTATTGTCGTCCTAATAAAAAAAAAAATAGGAAAGACCCTGTCAAAATTTGCCGGTTTTGAAAAACGACATGGTTTTTAGAGTCGATCTATTCGAAATTTAGGACGACTATGTATGCAACTATGCCAGTAGGAGATATAACAATATCGAAAAAACTTAAAAATCTGTCAAAATTAACCAATATATTGTACAATTTCTCATTTTTTTGTATGATATCATTATTTTACGAGCTATTGTTTCCAAACAATGTGAAACATATTATTTCCAAATTTAATGACAACACCTCAATCACACATGATTATAGCTTTCAACCAAAAAACACTACTCAAACCCCTTCTCCTTCCCATCACCCATCCCAATCCGTCAACCGCGAAATGATATACACTTTACACCCAGATCTAATGACTCGATTAAGACTCGCGCGCAGCGTTCACGTTCTCCACCTCTCCACATCGCGCTTTACTTCCGGTGAGCAGCAGAACACGACACAACGTTGGTGGAGCCCGCGATTTCTGGACGAACACGAGAGGGGCAATTGAATTACCTCGATCACTCACGGCGCGAAGAATCGGCGCGTGGGAACTTTCTCGCCGCCAACTTTGAGAACATTGTTGCCGGGAGGTTCTCTGTGATGTGGTGATACAATTTAGACTCAATGTCTGCTGTGTGAGGTGCTCTTTGAAGGTAGGCCGCCCGCCCGATTTGGGTCAGTGAGTTTTCGGGACCTAGGAATGTGTGGGGAATGCTTTTGGCAGACGGACGATACATTGTTGGTGGTAATTGGGAGTGTACGATAGTGACACCTCAATTACGGACTTCAACTAGAAGGTAGGTGGGATTTAATGAGGTCGTTGATCTTGTTTTTGAGGTAAGTACTAGTTAGTGTAGAAAAATGACGTTTCAATTACGGACTTCAACTTTGTAGTACTCGGTGTCTGAATTTGAAATTTTGAGCAAAATCAGGTAAGTACCAAGTGAGTGTTAAAAAGTGAGATCAGAAGCTGATAAAGGTGGTAGGCTCTCAGGTAAGTACGACCAAAAGTGTCCAAGTGCTGTCAACTCTGTCAACCTGTCAACAAGTCGTTGGTCCTGGCCGGGGCTTACGCAGACCTCAATCCAGGGATTTCGCGCAAGTGCCACCAGCGCCATCAACTTAATGTCAAAACAATTACCCGGATCGCACGTTCCTGCGCGATCGCGATAACTCGACCGTATGTTCCACATAATGGGACCGGACTCTCCCCAAGGGGAGAGAGACCGTTCCCCCGATCGATCATTACGACCAATAACGTTGCGTAATTACAATAATCCATCGCGGATCTCCCCCCTGGACTCCTCCAATGAAGCGGTTAGTCCCGCAGATCAGCAAAGAAGAGGGTACACCCACCACTTGATGCACAGAAATCGAACCATAGGCAAATTAGTTCTGGTTTGATGGGCCCCTCTCGCCGGGGTTGAACATACAAGCCCGGGATGGCCGGGGGTGAGGCAAGGCAATAAGATAATAATCCCGAAAACTGCAGCGCAAAACGGCCCATTCTTCGTCGACGGAGAAGAAGGGGGCGCCAGCGGATTACCGACGCTAATATGCCAATAGACTAATCGATTAACATATATTCGATTAGTGGTAGGACGAAGAAGATCGTTGATCGTTGTTGGTTTTTTGTGCTGTGCGCAGGGGGGCGATTTCGCTTTGGGTGGGTTGATCTTCCAACCTTCCTCAACCCCCGGTCGTAACCACCCTTCCCAATCGCAGTCGCACCATCAAGTTTTATATGCAAATAATGGTGCAATAACGGCACGTGAAAGGTGAAATACCACCGAGCGAGCGCAGCTCGACTATTGTTTCGGGGTTCCCCACCCCGCTCAAGATCTGTGCCAATAGGGAAGGTAACCTTTCTGGCCGCAGCCGCAGCAACTTTGCACAATCGATCGGGGTAAGATCGAGGGGAACCAGCTGTGGGTGGCGTGGCGTCGATAGGTGAGCTTGTAAAATCAGATAAAAATTCATCAATCGGGCGCCCCCTCGAAGTCCCCTCGGCACCTGCAGGTTCTCCATAGGCAAATATTGACGAAATTACCATCATCAAGTGCCAATGTATCGGAGATCGCCGCAGGGTCTCCGAGCGCGGGGTCGACGCAAAAGGTCTGGTCTGGCCCAGCTGATCTTTAATGATTGTTTTTGAGTAATTGAATGGTCGTTTTGGTGCGGTAATGTCTCAATTATTGGCGCCAACCTGACGGTTTTTGGGGGGTGATCCTCTGAAGATCGCGCCTGTGTCAAATTAAGCTTGAAATGTTTATTTTGACATTTTTAGTGGGATTTTAAAAGCTTTAAACCTCAGACCTTGGGGGTACAACATAAAGAAGGATACTTTTAAGCGATTCTAAGCACAATTACGGACTTCAAATTTAAGTAACTTTGAAAGAGATCGTACTAGGAATCACAAGTATCTAAATAGTAAAAGATGACTTTTCGATTACGGACTTCATTTTTAAATAGTTGTTATACTACTGATTCTACTTGAAGGTAGTCAAGATGATTTGAAGTGTTCAGGTAAGTACAAAAAAAATGATTGAAGCTGATTTTTCATAATAAGTGCTTTGTCAATACATTCCAGACTCGATTATCCGAAGTTCGATTATCCAAAGGTTTGTATGGGACTTTTTCATGTTTTTTTCTTTTCTGCAACAAGTTGCAAAAAGAGGATTTTTTCAGCACGAGTCGTACATTTATCCAACGAGGTTCACCGAGTTGGATAAATACGAAGAGTGCTGAAAAAATCAAGTTTTGCAACGAGTTCCATACAACATTTTTTGCAATTCCAAAAAACACACACTGAGTGAAATTTTATGTCAAATTTTCATGTATTTTGTCAATAAATCGTTTAAATCAAAAAAATGTTGAAAAGTGTTACTTTTCGAAACTAGTGCTAAAAAGCTCAACTTTTCAGCACCCATTTGAGTGCTGAAAATTAGAACTTTTCAGCATTTATTTTGAAAAGTGTTGTTATTCGATTCTGTTATTTTTGGTACAGAAAAGTAGGCTATTTCATCGTTCAAGAATGACAGGAAAAGTAAGTAGTTTCATGAGGGAATTGCAAAAAAAAATGTTTTCATCATCGATTATCCGAAGTGAAATTTTTCCGAGGCCTTCGTCAAGTCATTAATGTCAATTTAACAGTCAACCACTAACAGATATTCCTAAGCTTTCATAATTTGAATTTCTATTGGCAAAATCAACTTTCAAAACCCCTTCCATAAATGAAATAGAATTCACACTAACTTCTAATATTTAAAACAAGAGCATTCTTTCAGAGTGGCCCCTCACGCCAGAAATTCGGAAAAATCGGAAACTTCTGTTTTTCTCTTTTGTCAAAAGTTGGGAATTATTAGCATAACTGTTTAAAAACTTGTTTTTCCCTTCAGTTTTATCTATTTGAGAATGTAAGGGCTATTTAAGACACTAAAAATCCTAATAAATATTGGTTGATCATAATAGCATGTATTCGACTATGATTTTTATGTGAATTTTTATGAATTATTTTGAAAATAGAACATAATTTCAACAATTATGACCATCGAATAGTTATCGTTCTATTGAATATGCCTTATATAAAAAACCAATTATCACATTGAAAATTTTAACCTAATTCATGAAGTTAATGCATAATTTTTTTATTTTTTAGTTTGTTTTCATTTATCGGAAATAAAATCAAATAAAATCCAATCGTGTGACGTTCTATTTGAAATAAATGGAATTATTTTTAACGCTTTGATAATAAGAAAAAATATCAATGATAAAAAAATTATAAAATTAAATGTTTCAATGATTTACACATAAGTTTAAAGAATGTGATCCATCAAACATTTAGAATAAACTTTGTTTCAAAGCAATATTATATCAAAGATATATCTTTGATATAGTATTGTCAAATTTTTTAAGATTTTTTTCCGTGATCAGGAGGTCATTTTGATCAAATTTGGTTCTAACAAAAACTTTTGTTTTCTTGTTTCATACTGTTCTTGTTTCATTTTTAGTTTTTAATTTGCATTTATCTTGTTTAGTTAATGTTAATTTTTGGCAGTATCAGGCCTATTCTACAAACTACCAAAATAACCTTTTGCCTTTGTAGTGTTTATGTTATTAAGTCACTTTTTCATTTTTTTGCATGTATTTTTACGTTTTCTGCAACAGAATATGGTATCATTTAAATTGTAAAAAAATGCGTAGGGCAGAGTCTGGGACACTACAAAAATACTGCATACTTCTTTTTGCTTAAAATATAGGAAATGCTAGTAAAAAATACATCTAAAGTTGACCTCTAAAAAATCACATTTGTAAAAATATTGGTGAAGTCACATAACACAAGTCAAACTTGCAACACTAAAATTTTCGAAAACTTTTATAGTTCTTCTTTCCAATTCTTTTTGAACATCAAAAATTAGTTGATTTTTTTTGGTTTTTAGATCAAAGAGCTTGGATTGTTAAGGGTTGATCATTTAAAAAATAATACTGAATTAAGTTTTTGTAAAATGTTTTCAAAAAATAGTTATTTTTATCATATTATTGAACATTATTATTGACATAAATTTTATAATTGGATTTGAAATGTAATTATTTTTAACTATTTCTCAGTAGTACCTTTTGTTTCCAATTGAATCATTTTATTTCATATTTGGTGATTTTTCGAGTGAATTTTGACATTGTATGTATTTTATAACTTTTCGGGGTTTTAAAGACTGCTTTTATTTTTAAAGTTTTTTTAGGACGTATTGTTTTGTTTCATTTCTACAAAAATTTACAATAGTTTGATTTTTTAAATTAATTTAGATAGTTTGTTCGATGATTGATTGACTTTTTTTTTATAATTTGATCTATTTTGTTTGGAATAATTCTTGAAATATCGGGAAAAAGTTTGGAATTGAAAATAGGTTCTAAGTAAATTCAGGCGGTACAATTGTTCGGTAAACTTTCAAGTATGGATTTTATCATTTAAGTGTCTTATAATAAAAGCTCTTTCATTCATAAATAAAACTGAAGAAAAAATCAAAAAATACATTATTTAAAAAAAATATTTCTTTCAATCTGATTTTCGTGATAAATAATTAAAAAAAATGTTTTTTGTTTGTCTTGCTCAGGTTTAAATTCATTTTTTCTCTGAACAGAAACCTTTTTATTTGAATCATCTTAGATAATTTAGGTGTGTATTGAGAATTGTGAAAGCAATCGAAGTATCCTAATCTTTTCATGGAAGTAGAAATGAAGTGTTGGAAACCGATTTTCAAGCCTAATTATAAGTCAGTAAATATTAAAAACTCAAGTTAGTTATCGATAACAGCAAGGTGTAAGAGCATGGATTCTGACGATATCGTATATCAAATGATTACAAAAATTATCAACCTTTCAAGTACAGACTTCAGATTCATCAAATGAAAGCTTGAGTTTTATGAAGCTGAACAAATTTGAAGCTAAGTAACAAAAATTTTAAGGTGACATCTCAGTTGCGGACTTCAAATCTTAAGACTTATAACAGCAATATCGGCGGTTTGATGTTTTAAGGTAAGTACAAAAAGTGTGAGTAGCAGACTTTTTTAGACAAATGGTAAGTATTCAGTCAATACTAACAAGTCAAACCTGTCAACCAGTCAATCAATAACCCATAGTCCTTAAGCTCACACCCTTCAATCTGCTAATTCCATCACACAAACTTTTAACGCCCCTCCATAATTGCCAATTTCACTCGCATCAATTTATCACACCTCGTCCCAACCCCAAAATCTCCCTCCCTCTCCCATAATCACTCAATCCTACCTCCTCGTAATTTTTCACGACCCGCAACTCGTGATAAAATTATTCATATCATCTTTATCGTAACCCGATCAGCCCAACGCAAAAAGCCATCGCTCCCCACGCTCAAGAGCGCGAGATGCGCGTTTGCTCCTCTCCTTAACTGATTAGGTATGAATTACGATCATAAACGTTGAAAACTTGAGTTAACGATGAACGCGAAGACGAGGACGATGACGAAGTCGAAAACAAACAAGCTTGCGCTGCCTCGTAACTTTTCTGGGGAGTAGCTTCACAGTTCATATGTTAAGCTTGAGGGGGGGGTTGCCGAAAAACTTTTGAAAGCAATAAAACGCTCGATTGACGCGGTGGGGGTTAGATAAATGATCCCACCAAGCTCACATGACAATGTGGGAAATTATTAATCATCTCACCCTCAGAGAGGGACTTCAACGTCGGAGGTTTCGAGCGAGATAAGAGTGCGCGGCACCAACCTCAAACGGCTGGATGCTGGTGAGAGATGCTGGAATTCACGACACAGGGCAGATATCATTCCAGAAGGTTTGAGGGGGGTGGAGGGATCAACACATGGCCGGGGAAGGGCGGTTCCAGATCAAAGGAGGAGGTTGTGTGTCGTGCGAAAAGCTTGTAGATCGATGGCTTAAAGAGAGGTGCCGCCGAATTGTTGTACACGCGAAGAGGGGGAAGATCGTGATCGTCTTAGATGACGACGACCTGCAGTTGGAGTGGTGATCTGCTTTTTTTTTGTTGCTTTGGTTAGGTTAGGAATTTGCAGTATTTCGGCGGGGATTCCGACGCGGTTTTTGGACATCAAAGCGTTTGATGAGCTTTCTCTATGCGGTATTGGGCGAAAGTGTGAAGATCTTGGATTTCATTGTATCATAACTTTGAGAACATTGCACCATGAATGCAAACGATTCATGTTAAGATGTTGTAATCTACAAGTGTCCTCTAAAACGGACGTCAAATTTGAAGTTTAGGAAGGCTAGTGATTCAAAAATTCGAAAATGACCTTTCAATTACGGACTTCAAATCCAAGGTACCTAAACAAATGGAAAGGAACTTCTCGAAATCAGGTGAGTACCAAATAGTGTAGTATGTATGTGTTCCAGAACTTTAACGTTGAAATGTTTAGAAGCAGTTTAACGTTAAGTCGTCAAGCAGAGTTGGGTAAGTAGTGGAAGGTGTTCTGTCAACCTGTCAATAGACTAAAAAAAGTTGTTTTGAAGATAACGACCTCATGTGGAGCTCACAAAAGGTCTTTTCAAAAAGCTTTTTCCACAATTTTCATATACCATATCATCACCAACCTACGTTCAGTTTCGTTCCCCCTACGTGGTAGATGATGAAAAGCCTCACCGCATTCATAGGCACTTTGCCAACTTGTGGCGAAAATTTATGAACACAGAAAGAGAGCTCGCTACTCCACACAAAGTAGTTCCCTCGGCTCCCTCCCGGGCAGGGGAGGGCAGAGTGAGACTTCCACATAAATATATCTCTTCGTATGAGCTCGCCATACGATTTTATTTGGGCAAATTTCCGCCAAAAAAAAATCGGTTTGTTTTTTTGTTTTTCCCCCTGCCAAAAATTTCGTTCAAGCGCACGAGGACGAGCATTTCCACGAACTTTGAACCTGTGGCGACCAGAAACAAAAAGTAGGAAGGAGACACGCCCGGGGAGGTTCCACTCTGGGACATGTAAGTTTTATAAACATCGTTATGAATATGAGGAGTCCGCGGCGCCGTTTTCCCGACCTCAATGAGCTTCCACTGTGAGGAGCAGCAAAAAAACGATAATTTCATATCCTCGTCGTCGTCGTACGTGGGGCTGGGAAAAACTTCGTCTAGAGTCTTCTGTTATTTTTTTCGGGGGAACGGAAACGTGGTTTTTGAAGGTTGTAACTTTCAGACCAGTCGCTTCTTCAATCATCGTGTACACCGCCGTGGAAGGTTACATCGATGATAATGACGAGCCCACTGCAGTGCAGTGCTTTAACGTGTTTTAGTTTGAGTTTTTTTTAAGCTAACTGCAAAGTTGTTTGGAGTACTTACTTTTCTTGTGTTTCAGGAACGGAGGTCCGTCGTGGTGCATACCACGCGGGTCGGACATCTCCATCAGTGGGCTGTAGTTTTTGCCCAGGTCCATCCCCGGCGGGAAGAGACCGAGCGGCGAGTCCAGGGAGAACACTGTAAAGAAAGGTGTTGAAATGTTAGATGTCTTCTCAATTACGGACTTCAGAAATGATATACCGCATGCAATCTAACTGAAGTTTTGATATTAAGTTCCGGTGGTAAGTGGTAAGTACAAGTGATTTAGTTCGAGTATTTTTCAACGATTTTTGGTAAGTACAATTTTTTCTTACAACACTAACCTGTCAACCTGTCAAATTGTCAACTGTCAACTACTAATTCTAGTTTTAAGGCTTTTATGAACCTGTATTTTTTTTGCACTTTGTCCACGCTTTAGTTCTCAAGCTTTCAACAAATCCAAAATTCCACCTTTCCAAAATCTGCAATTTCAACGATAATCCCCTTCTCTCCACCCCCCCAAAACCAAAAACGCATACATATTTTCATCGGCGATTTATTGCGCTCGGCTCTCACATAATTACAGCTGACCAGTGCGCGTGGTTAAAGCTGAATTCTCTTTCCAAAAAGCTCAACTTGCTACACCTGCTTAAGCACTGGCGAGTGATTAATAATTTATGACGAGCTCGTCTTAATCGCGCGGGTTTCCCACCGTGAGGTTTTGGTTTTCGGTAGTCTCTCTTGTTACAATTTTAATTGAAATGAATTTAAAGATGCGCTCCCCCTCTTCGAAACAAAAACTGACAAATATGTCGAAAAAAGAACGGGGTTTTTTGGTTCTCACGGTATTGTTCAGTGATTTCACTCATATGAATTATAAACAGTTTAATTTTATTATTATTGTGACATTTCGATAAGCAATTTCAAATATTGCAAAACAAAAATATAATTTTCATAACATATTTTGAAACCAAATATCTATGAGTCTAGTGCACTTTGGCTAAATTTTTTATATTATTTCAAGTTTTTAAATATATCCTCTCTTCAAAATTTTCCAAAAACTCAAAGGGCAAATATATGTATTGACTTTAATCAGGCCTGCCCAACCTTTTTGGCTTAATTTCCACATTTTTGATCGTCAAAATAGCAATTACCAATTTTTCCATGGTTTATTTGATGGAATCGGTTCTCAAATGACCAGTGAACATAACTTTAACAAAAGTTTGTACAAATATTTTTGCAGGTTGTTTTTATGTAAATTTTTAGTGAAAAATTGGTCCAACCCGCGGGCTGGATTGATTTTTGACGTAAAATGTAGATAAAAACGACTTGTATAAATATTTTTTCAACCTTTTGGAAAAGTTATGTTGTTTAAAAAAGTTATGTGGTCATCTATGAACCGATTCTATCAAATATACCATGAAAAAATAAACAATTGTAATTTTGACGATCAAAAATGTGAAATCTTCTTGCAAACGGTAAAGAAATAATAATATTAAAATTATTACGGGCTTTCTGCAATTAAAGTGATTTACAAATTTCTAAAAAAAATATTGAGAATTTCATATCAGCCTTTTGTGTGCTAAAAAAATTGTTTAAAAAAGGAAATAAAATATTTAATTCAATAAAAATAAGCTTTTAAATTTACGGCAGAACGATAAAATCTGTCAAATTTAACAAGAAGAGCAATTTAGTGTGCCCAAAGAAGCCGTTTTGCATCATTAGTTTGTCCATATAATTTTCCATACAAATTTAGCAGCTGTCCATACAAAAATGATTTGTGAAAATTTTAAAATCTGTATCTTTTGAAGGAATTTTATGATCGATTTGGTGTCTTCGACAAAGTTGTAGGTATGGATATGGACTACACTGGAAAAAAATGATACACGGTAAAAAAATTGATGATTTTTTATATAACTTTTTATCACTAAATCTCAATTTGCAAAAAACACTATTTTTTTTTTATATGTTTTAGAGGACATAAAATGCCAACTTTTCAGAAATTTCCAGGTTGTGCAAAAAATCATTGACTGAGTTATGAATTTTATAATCAATACTGATTTTTTCAAAAAATCGAAATATTGGCGCAAAATTTTTTCAACTTCATTTTTCGATGTAAAATCAAATTTGCAATCAAAAAGTACTTAAGTGAAATTTCGATAAAGTGCACCGTTTTCAAGTTAACTCATATTTAGGTGACTTTTTTGAAAATAGTCGAAGTTATTCATTTTTTAAATTAGTACACATGTTTGCCCACTTTTGAAAAAAATATTTTTGAAAAGCTGAGAAAATTCTCTATATTTTGCTTCTTCGGACTATGTTGATACGACCTTTAGTTGCTGAGATATTGCAATGCAAATGTTTAAAAACAGGAAAATTGATGTTTTCTAAGTCTCACCCAAACAGCCCACCATTTTCAATGTCGATATCTCAGCAATTAATGTTCCGATTTTCAATGTTCAAAGATGAAACATTTGTGAAATTTTCCGATCTTTTCGAAAACAATATTTTCAAAATTTTCAAAACAAAACTAACATTTTAAAAGGGCGTAATATTGAATGTTTTGCCCCTTTGAAATGTTAGTCTTGATTTGAAAATTTTGAAAATATTTTGTCCTCTAAAACATAAACAAAATAGTGTTTTTTTGCAAATCAAGTTTTTATGATAAAAAGTTAAATAAAAAAATCACCAATTTTTTTTTACCTTGTATCATTTTTTCCAGTGTAGTCCGTATCCATACCTACAACTTTGCCGAAGACACCAAATCGATCAAAAAATTCCTTCAAAAGATACAGATTTTTGAATTTTCATACATCATTTTTGTATGGACAGCTGCCAAATTTGTATGGAAAATTATAAGGACAAACTAATGATGCAAAATGCCTTCTTTGGGCATACCAAAGGCACCAAAAAAGTTTCAGCCGGATTAAAAAATACAAAAATTAAAATTGAAGAAAAAAGACCGATCCGATTTCGTAAAGAATTGCTCAAATGTATATTCAAAATATTTGTTTTATCTTTTTCGAAAATGAATTGCAATACTTAGAATTTTCGTTTTAGATGTTTAAAAATCTTTAAATTTTACATTGACAAAACTATACAAAACCTGGCTTAGAGAAAGGCACCAACTTGATTGAAACAGACCCAAAAAAAATCAGCCCACTTTGGCCCCTCCAAATCTCTCACATATATTACAGTGCAAAATAACATTTTTCTCCATTCCAAAACGGGGGGTCTTCCCCACCCTCTCTTTCATCTCGTATAAGTATGTGGATCATTAACGACCCCCGCGGAATTGCGGCTGCCACTTTTCGGCGGTGCGTGTGGGACCCGAGGTCGCAATCAGAAAACAAAAGAATATAATTCCATTCGACCGTCGAAAAATACAAGTGCCCAAAAAATTTTCCCGTCCCAATAAAAACCGCGTCGAAACGCGACCCGTGCACACACACTTTCTAACGGTGGATTTTTCCTCCGTGCAAAACGCAAACACACACACACACACACACCGACGAGGGGTCATTTTTGGGGGCCAGAAAACAAAAATTAAGACAGAGATGAAATGAAGATGATATCCAGAGGGGAAATTTTTGGCTTTTTTACGATCCTAATCTTAATGTGACTTTCCTCCTGCGTTCAATGTGAATGTGTGTGAAGAATTCTTTCGCGAGAGATTTTCCCTCCCACCTCATTGACCTACCCCCCACACTTACACGCCGAGAAATGTTTTCGGGCTCATGAGCAATTCTCTACGAAATCGGTCTTTTTTCTTCAATTTTAATTTTTGTATTTTTTAATCCGGCTGAAACTTTTTTGGTGCCTTCGGTATGCCCAAAGAAGCCATTTTGTATCATTAGTTTGTCCATATAATTTTCCATACAAATTCGGCAGCTGTCCATACAAAAATGATGTATGAAAATTCAAAAATCTGTATCTTTTGAAGGAATTTTTTGATCGATTTGGTGTCTTCGGCAAAGTTGTAGGTATGGATACGGACTACACTGGAAAAAATAATACACGGTAAAAAAAAATTTGGTGATTTTTTATTTAACCTTTTATCACTAAAACTTGATTTACAAAAAAACACTATTTTTAATTTTTTTTTATTTTTTGATATGTTTTAGAAGACATAAAATGCCAACTTTTCAGAAATTTCCAGGTTGTGCAAAAAATCACTGACCGAGTTATGAATTTTTAATCAATACTGATTTTTCAAAAATCGAAATTTTGGTCGTAAAATTTTCAACTTCATTTTTCGATGTAAAATCAAATTTGCAATCAAAAGTACTTTACTAAAATTTTGATAAAGTGCACCGTTTTCAAGTTATAGCTATATTTAAGTGACTTTTTGAAAATAGTCGCAGTTTTCATTTTTAAATTAGTGCACATGTTTGCCCAGTTTTGAAAAAATATTTTTGAAAAGCTGAGAAAATTCTCTATATTTTGCTTATTCGGACTATGTTGATACGACCTTTAGTTGCTGAGATATTGCAATGCAAAGGTTTAAAAACAGGAAAATTGATGTTTTCTAAGTTTCACCCAAACAACCCACCATTTTCTATCGTCAATATCTCAGCAACTAATGGTCCGATTTTCAATGTTAATATATGAAACAATTGTGAAATTTTCCGATCTTTTCGAAAAAATATTTTGGAATTTTCAAATCAAGACAAACATTTTAAAAGGGCGTAATATTGAATGTTTGGCCTTTGTGAAATGTTAGTCTTGATTTGAAAATTCCAAAAATATTTTCGAAGAGATCGGAAAATTTCACAAATGTTTCATATATTAACATTGAAAATCGGACCATTAGTTGCTGAGATATTGACGATAGAAAATGGTGGGTTGTTTGGGTGAAACTTAGAAAACATCAATTTTCCTGTTTTTAAACCTTTGCATTGCAATATCTCAGCAACTAAAGGTCGTATCAACATAGTCCGAATAAGCAAAATATAGAGAATTTTCTCAGCTTTTCAAAAATATTTTTTCAAAACTGGGCAAACATGTGCACTAATTTAAAAATGAAAACTGCGACTATTTTCAAAAAGTCACTTAAATATGGCTATAACTTGAAAACGGTGCACTTTATCAAAATTTCAGTAAAGTACTTTTTGATTGCAAATTTGATTTTACATCGAAAATGAAGTTGAAAAATTTACGACAAAATTTCGATTTTTGAAAAATCAGTATTGATTAAAAATTCATAACTCGGTCAGTGATTTTTGCACAACCTGAAATTTCTGAAAAGTTGGCATTTTATGCCTTCTAAAACATATCAAAAATAAAAAATTAAAAATAGTGTTTTTTGTAAATCAAGTTTTAGTGATAAAAGTTAAATAAAAAATCACCAAATTTTTTTAACGTGTATTATTTTTCCAGTGTAGTCCGTATCCATACCTACAACTTTGCCGAAGACACCAAATCGATCAAAAAATTCCTTCAAAAGATACAGATTTTTGAATTTTCATACATCATTTTTGTAAGGACAGCTGCCGAATTTGTATGGAAAATTATATGGACAAACTAATGATGCAAAATGGCTTCTTTGGGCATACCGAAGGCACCAAAAAAGTTTCAGTCGGATTAAAAAATACAAAAAAAATCGAATGACCGAAATCCTAGAGAACTGCTCTCATGCAACCACCAAATATAAACACGAAAATGAATATGTATGTATATCTTTATATGGTCATTGTGTGTTGTTGTTGTTGTTGTTGTTGTTACTTTTTCTCAAGACGCACACCACCCGAGACACCGAAGGGGGGGAGAGAGGGGGGGGGGTCACTAAAACAATGGAAATATCTTAATTTTTATTGCTCTCATACAGCCGAATGTCTCGCGCGCGGACACCCCACGGCACGGGCCCGTTAGGTGACCCTTAAGGGGACTGTTGGAGGAGGAGGAGGGATACATTTTCGGTGATTGTTGTGAATGTTACGTTACCATGAGAGTGGTGATTAAATTTTCGGACAAATGGCTTTTATATGGAGATGTGTATGCGTTTTGTTTTGTACGATGATGATGTGGTCCTCTCACGGGTGATGAGGAAAATTGGTAATTGTACACCGTGGGGTGGGGAAACGGGGAGGGTTGGGTAGAATTATCGCTCCTAAAAATATCTAGATTTTAGGTCAAATCTGGGTTAGAGAAACATTCAATGAAATCTTGTTGAAACACGATTTTTTTTTAAATTTATATAATCAAGGAGCCATTACACTACCGCAAACAAACAAACAAACTCGCACTTTTCCGTGTTTGACAGTTTACCACACTCGCAAACTTGTTTGCGGCAAACTCGCAAACAAGGCAAAATGTATGCAGGCTGACATATGAGGGGGAAATTCTCGTGTGTTTGGCAAGTCAAGCTCTCGCTCCTAGCTCCATTCAATTTGCTGATTTTCACTATTTAAACAACTAATTTTGCACAACTTTTGATAGAGACTTGCTTGTTCACTTCTTATTGAGCTATTTATCATTCGATTTCAATTGAAAATGCTTTTAATGAGCTGTAATCGAATGTCAAAGTGCTGATATGACAACCTAAGAGGCACGCTGGAATTAAATGCTATTCCCCTACAAACAAATCCAGGCAAACAAGCAAAGCAGGCAAACTTTCAAAAAGTGCGAGCTTGTTTGCCGTAGTGTAATAGCTCCTTCCCTATCAAGGAGTTTTTATCTGAAGAAATCACCTAGCAGTCTACCAAACTTGTTCAATATTCAAACTATTTTAACCGTTCCTGATAATTCTCGAAAAAAAAAACTAAATCAGGGGGCGAAAAATATTTTTTTTAAAACTTAAATTTTTTAATGATTTTGAAACTGAAAGCTATGAAATACGCATTTTTCTACATTGATAATAATATTTAGCATGTTCGGGATGGATTAAACATATTTGATTTTTTTTAAATGAAATTTCAATGTACATAGGGCGTCCAATTTTTCCGGGTTTTGAATTTCCCGGGAAACGGGAAAAATATTTTTGGAATCCCAGGAATTCCCGGGATCCCGGGAAATTTTTGAAACAGTTATAAAATCTATGTTTTCATTTTATTTGTTATTTTTTAAAAGCTCATTATATAGAATTAGCTCAATAATATTATTTGGTGATAATCTACATTTCAACCCAAACTAGAACAATAGTTTTTAAATAACTTAAAATAAATTAAAAATTGATCTTTTTTGTTCTGAACTACAATTTTGTATCCAATGAGATAATTTTAATCAGTATTTTTAATAAATATTTTATAAAAAGACTTATTATGTATATATTTTTAACTGACTAGAAAAACTTGAAAAATTTCTTTAAACATGTCAAAAAACAAGAAGCGAAAAAAATAAAATAATATCAGTCAATGTAAAATTTTAAATATTTTTTGAATTTGATGTATCATACAAAACATATTTTACAAATAATCTATAACATAATATGGTCTACTGGGAAAATCGGGACTACAGTCTGAATAGGTACAGGAGATTTTAAAGCAATAAATTTTAAAATTGGTATATTAATTGTTTTGTTCTGTTCCTGTTTTAACCGAAGTCGTTCAAAACAATATGCAAAAAATGGCTTAAATAGCTGTCAAGATTCATTATAATTGTCTTGATTTGACCAAGGTTCTATTGATTGATGAAAAATAATTTTACATAATTTTATACAATAACAAATTCAAAATCATAAATATACGTAAATATAATACCAAGTCTTTTAAAATGTAAAATAAATTGATAAAATTTAAAGCACTAGGCACTTTGTAGACCTGTAAACTAAAATTTTAGCTATATTCCCTGATAAGCCAAATTAATTAATTGATGTCTAGAGTTTTTTTTAAGGTCATATTTACAAAAAAATTTTGAGGTTTGCTTTTTGGGTGTTTTTAAAACCGCCTTGAGTCAAAAATATTGAAAAACAACCAAAAAACATTTTTTTAAATTTAGTTCATAGGACCTTTGAAAAACCAAGATAAAAACCGAATAAAAATATCAATAATTAAAAATTGTTCTTTACGAAATATTCAACTTGTCATTTATTTTCACAACCAAATCTTAATTGCAAAATAAAATTTATTATTTTTTCAATTTTGGGAATTCCCGAGACAAATTATTAAAAATCCCGGGATTCGGCAATTCCCTGTTTTGGGAAAATCCCGGGAATTTTGTCCCGGAAATTCCCGGGATGGACGCACTAATTGTACAGAAGCGCAAAACCAAATGCTTAGTATTTTAGCATTTTATTATTTTATTATTTTAGTATTTTAGTATTTTAGTATTTTAGTATTTTAGTATTTAAGTATTTTAGTATTTTAGTATTTTAGTATTTTAGTATTTTAGTATTTTAGTATTTTAGTATTTTAGTATTTTAGTATTTAAGTATTTTAGTATTTTAGTATTTTAGTATTTTAGTATTTTAGTATTTTAGTATTTTAGTATTTTAGTATTTTAGTATTTTAGTATTTTAGTATTTTAGTATTTTAGTATTTTAGTATTTTAGTATTTTAGTATTTTAGTATTTTAGTATTTTAGTATTTTAGTTTTTAGTATTTTAGTATTTTAGTATTTTAGTATTTTAGTATTTTAGTATTTTAGTATTTTAGTATTTTAGTATTTTAGTAATTTAGTAATTTAGTTTTTAAGTATTTTAGTATTTTAGTATTTTAGTATTTTAGTATTTTAGTATTTTAGTATTTTAGTATTTTAGTATTTTCGTATTTTAGTATTTTAGTATTTTAGTATTTTAGTATTTTAGTATTTTAGTATTTTAGTATTTTAGTATTTTAGTATTTTAGTATTTTAGTATTTTAGTATTTTAGTATTTTAGTATTTTAGTATTTTAGTATTTTAGTATTTTATTATAAATGTATTTTTGTATTTATTTTAGTATTTTAGTATTTTTGGTATTTTATTTTTATATTGTGAAGCTTGTAATTCAAATTTAACAAATTTTAATGATTTTTATTAATTTTTTAAATATTTTTATAATTTTTTTTGGCTTGAAGATATTTAAGAAATCAATATGTTTTAAAGAAAAAGGCAAAAAAAATTCAATACTCACTGTGCGGCGGCGTCAGCGTCAGCGACGACACGGACGACATGTGCGGGAAGGAGGACAGCGGCGAGTGGGGTGGCCTTGGGTGCGGCCCACCATCGGACTGGTTAAAAAACGGCGGAAAGTTCAACGTCGGGCTGTGCAGAAAATCCTTCGGCCCACCGTGCTGGTGTCGCTCCTTGCGGAGATTCCGCTCCTCGAGTGGTCCGCTGTCGCTCCCTCGGCCGTTGTTGGGGTGTCCTCCGTCACCACCGCGCTGCTGCTGCTTGCTGTTGTTGTTGGCTTCACCGGGGTGGTCCGGGGTGAGGCCCGGGGGTCGGAGGGAGTGTGGGGACGAGTTGCGGACGTGGTGGGACAGGTGGGCGAGCGGGTGCTGGTGGGAGGCTAGGGCCAGGTCCATGTGGTCTAAAAAATGGTGGCCGGGTTCGTCGTCGGCGGTGAGGCGGTCGTCGTCTTCGAGTTTGACGCGCTTTTCCGGGGGGAGGTGGCTGAGGTGTGGCGGTGGTGGGTTGTTGTTGAGGTGGAAGGAGGGGGGTGGGGAGAGGGAGCTCATGGAGCGGACGAGCGGGACTCGGTTCAGGTGGCGGATGTCTTTGAGGGAGAGGCGACCGATTTGGGACTGGGGCGAGTCTTCTTTGAGGCTGGCGGGGGAGGCGTCTTTGCTGGCGGAGTTGTTGCCGGGACTGCTGCTGCTGCCGGGACTGCTGGTGGAGGAGGATTTCTTGAGGCAGAGGTTCTCCGGGCCTTCCAGGGTTGCCGTTGAGGCCGTCGAGTTGTTTTTGTCCTTTTCGTTGTGTTCGCTCGCTTTGCTGGGGGTCTTTTCCTCTGGCTTTTCGTCGGATTCACTCCTTCGGAGGATCTCTTTGATGTCGTCGTCTTCGTCTTCCTCCTCCTCATCGCGGTCCATTTCGTTGTCATCTTCCTCCTCCTTGTCCTGCATCGGGGGTACCGGCGAGGTCGGTTTGCTGCTTAGGTCCTGGGGGCCACAATCTCCCGATCGTCTCCGCGGGCGGGCCTGCTTGCGTCTCGGCATCGGTGACGTGCAAATGTCCGGATTGGGCAGGTTCAGCGTCGGGTCGGCAAACACCTGGGGTGGAAGAAGTAGCTTGGGCGTGCTCGAGCTCAACAGCCCGGTGGCGGTCGAGTTCTGATTCCGGTGCTGATGGTGGCTAAAATTTGGCGACGAAAGAGCCGGCGAAGTCGGCGATATCAGCGACGAGTCCAGCAGGCTGAAGTCTTCCGGTGATTGCGCCGGAGTCGGGGTGTTCCCCGCGACCGGGTGATCCACCAAGCCGCGCACCTGTAGCGACTCGCCGGCCTGAATCAGCACCGAGAGGCGCTCCTGCGGCACGCTGATCTCCCCGCGGTACATAAAGTCCACGATCGCCTGCACGACCCATCCCCGGAAGTCCTTCAGCACTATCACAGGATGCTTGCAGGGCGTCTCGGAGAACACCCGCTGGAAAAAGGGCGAACACGCCGACAGGACCACCTTGTGGGCCCGGATGCTCGTTTCGGCGCACACCAGCGTGACGTCGACGAGGGTTTTCGTCTGGAGCAGGGTGTCGAACGCGCGCAGGATGTGGTTCTGGTGGTTGTTCCACCGAAGGCTGTAATGCTCCTGGTCGGTCATGATTTCGAACTTTTCGCGCATGCCTCTTGCCTGGGGAGAGCCTTCAGCGCATGTGAGCGATGTTGGTGGTGATGGGGGTGAACCTGGAAAGAAGTAGAGAAATAATTCGATTAGTTTATAAAGTCGACAAAACCCAACACATCTTCCTTTAAAATCAAAATAAACGTTGTTAAAATTTTCCCTTGACCACTTTCCATGGTGGGAGGAACGCCAAAAAGGCGAATCCTTAAAGCGAAAACTTATTTTTATTCTTTTTGAGAGTTGGAGGGTCTCGAGGCCAAAAAGAAAATTGAAATTCACTGTCACTTCTCCCACTTTGCAGCAGTTTTTCACGGCGAAAAACTCCCTTCAGGTTGTTGGGGGGTAGTAAATTGAATATTTTTTCTTGATCCTTCCGTTCATGACGTTGGCTTAGTGGGAGGTCGACACCACCACGTGTGTTGGTCCAACTAGTCTCAGACTACCGCGCGAGGTAGTAGAATCGTGAAGCGTGCCACTAAATGGAGTTCGTGTAGGCAAATTACCGCGAAGCAACAAATTGAAAAATTGAGCTATTAAATCGTGGGCTGTTGTTTTGCGTTTTTTCACGGTTTAGAGGACCATTATCCAATTTGATTCGTTTTGATGCTAATTTTGTGGTTTATGGTTTGAATTTCAATTTGAAACTCTACCATTTCCGAGGATTTTCCACAAAAAAATCAAAAGAATTTTGCATCACATCTGTAATCACCATCAATTTCCCAACAAAGATCACAGTAAAGTTGACGTTCACACAAGCCAGAGGGCATCTATTCGGAGCGTAAAAAAACTTAAAAAGAAACTACCCCATTCAACCAATCTCCAAACAACGCTCCATCGACTAACAAACCACCCCTCTTTTTGCCACCCAAGTGAAAGTTTGCACTCTCCCAAGGATAAAACCGTGGAGACGCATGGCTTCAGGATGCTTTTTTTCTTCTCACCACCCTCCCCAGACAACAAAAGTAAAAAAAGAAAAAGAAGACGAAAAATTGCCCAAGTTTAACTGCACGTACTTTAAACTTTGTCCTCTTGTTGGAATTTTCCTCACCCTGACCGGACTGAAGAAAACGAAGAAGAGAAGGACCTCCTTGACCTCACCCCCTCCCTCCTTGCAGCCTCCTTTTCATTCGGCCACGTGGACCTTTAAGTTTCGAGGCTATTTGAAGAAATTTGCTTCAAGAGGTTCTCACGCCTTCCCTTTAAATTACTGCCAGACTTTTCATTTTTTCTTTCTTTTTTTTGAGAAGAAAAAGCGAAAACACACTTTAAAAAGGCGAAATATTTTTCTTTGGGTCGCGTCGCGATTCGAAAAAAAAGACGCACACACAGACAAAAACCCGTGAAAAACTCTGCCTCTTCTGGGCGAGGTGCATCTTCTTCTTGGGCCAGATTTTCCAACCCAGGTACCAAAACATACACACTATTCAAATTGAAGTATTGCACACAGCAAACATCATTTCTCTCGCGTGGAATCTTTTCTCTTTTTTTTCGTTTTTGTGTTGTTGATTTCGCCACTACCTTGGAGGAAAGCAGACAGACCTTGAAGGAGACGCTGCTGCTGCAAGCTGGAAAAGTCGATTTTATTTCGCGAGAAGATTTTTTACGCTTTGCATACCAGATTTTTTTTTTGCGGCGAGCCGTTTGGCGGTTTGGGTTGCAGCAGAGTTTTTATTTTTTCGAGATTTTCCAGTTGGCACAATGGCTGGGAATTATAATAAATCTTGGCAGGTTTTTTTTTTTGAAGATTCTGCTTGTGACTGAATTCATGTGAGATTCGACATTTTTGTAGACTTGAATTAAAGTTGAAGATTGAATTTTAAGTAATTTTTTGCGGAAATAACAAATAAATTACATATTCTTCCAAATACCTTGTAGAATTTTTTTGATGATTTTTAAAAATCTCTTAAACCACTTTTTTTAAATTCGTCAAAATAGAAAAGATCTAGCCAAGTAACGAAATGAGTTGGAAAATCTGTGATACGAAATTCTAACAATTATGAATGGAAAAGGGAAGAGAGAAAGTGAATTGATGCGATAGCTTGTAAAGTTCTGATGGTTGAATTGATTTTTGACAGTTTAGTTTATAGTTTCATTTTTTTATGTTCAATCAATCTCGTTCATTTGAATCAAAAAGATGTTTGAAATTGGTAGCAAATGTAAAATCTTTCAAAATCGGTCAAAATCTGGTACAGATAGTGATTAATCTTTATTCTGGATGACATTTAAAAAATCTGGAATTCCCAGATTTATCTGGTAACCTGGAGAACCTGGCCACTAGCGTAAATATGTTAAATTTAACAGCAATTTGAGCCCTTGTAGAAAAATAGTACTCAGGAAATAACATAAAAAATTGAGATTTTTTTCGGTGTATTTTTGAGATAACCTAAAAACTGATTGAAATATATCGGAAAAATAAATATTTGCCGACTGTTTTTGAATTTTTGACCTAAAATGGGCGTTGAATAAGGCCTTTTAAATCAATGTTAATTCAAAATACTGAATAAGATTAGTTTTGAATAACTATCGATTGAATTATGATGCTTTTATTTTCGGGGAATGATTGATTACAAGCGGAAAAGCTGCTGCATGAAGAGGTCTTTTTCATAAGATTAATTTACAAATCTGGTCTTTTAAAGTTCTACTAAATCCTCTACAGTCTTAAAATCTCATTAAAAATGTTGCCAGTTCGTCAATTCTCATATTAATCCAATGGTGTATCTACAAGAATGCTTTTCCAGAAAGTTTAAGAAAAATAAAATTAGCAGTAGTCGTCTTTTAGAAAATTTCCTTGAATTTAGATTAAGTTACTATATTTCATGGCAGTGTTGCCAGATCACCTTACAACCAGTTGTATTTTTTAAAATACTCTCCCAATAAATGATATACATAAAAATATCTTCAGCAGTCAATTCAAATGAAATTTTTAATGGCTGAAATGATATCCACATTAAGCTGAGTACTCAGCACTTAAGGCAGTGTTTACAGATATTCGATTATTTACTATCATTTACTATCGTTTAAAAGGTATTTTAAATATTTGTCGTTACATAACGCAACATAACGACCGAATTTAAAGAATCAAAAATGGAAACAAAGTTGGTTAAAACAGAACACAACTTAAATTTTGCGGGTTTTTTCAAAATTCCGGGAATTCCCGAGATGTTTCTGCTATTGAAATATTTTTTTTTTTAAATATTGACGGATGGAGCAATATTGATACAGATACAGAAACAGATACAGATACAGATACAGATACAGAAGTTTTGCAGCAAAGCTAAAAGACACTTGTCGCCACCTATGAATAAGTAGCGTAAACCTATTACTTTTTGAAAAATTGTGTTTTTACCTTCAAAACCAATATTTTTTATGAAACTAATGCCGGATTCGGATAAGAAAAAATATTTTCAACATATTGGCGTACAACTTTCTAATATTTGTATTATTTTTATATGAGAAAAATTCCGACAGATGGCGCAAAGCATCGAAAAATGACGATTCAAATTTTCGCTGTTCGGTTACATAGGAATGCAAACTTAAAATTGAATTTACAGCTCTTAGAACAACTTTTGAGCAAAAAATTCAAGTAGTACGAGTGTAAACTTTTTGCCCTCTATAAATTAACGCAATAAAAAAATTTCAAAAAAAATAATTTTGAAAAATCATATTGTTTAAAATGATAGAGCATCAAAAGTATCAGCTCGAATTTTTGCTCAAAAGTTGTTTTGAACGCTGGAATTTAACAAAACAGAATTCGCATACATAACCTCAAAGGGCGGAAATTTCAAAAAATAAAAAAAAACTTTTGAGCAAAAATTCGAGCTGATACTTTGTTAACTTTTGTTGCTCTATCATTTTAAACAATATATTTTTTTCAAAATTATTTTTTTCCAATTTTTTTTTATTGCGTTAATTTATAGAGGGCAAAAAGTTCAC
Organism: Culex quinquefasciatus; assembly: GCF_015732765.1. NCBI lineage: Eukaryota > Metazoa > Arthropoda > Insecta > Diptera > Culicidae > Culex > Culex quinquefasciatus. The sequence goes on along the minus strand of NC_051862.1, from coordinate 53,820,230 downwards.
ACTCGTACTACTTGAATTTTTTCTCAAAAGTTGTTCTAAGAGCTGTAAATTCAATTTTAAGTTTGCATTCCTATGTAACCGAACAGCGAAAATTTAAATTGTCATTCTTCGATGCTTTGCGCCATCTGTCGGAATTATGGAGCTTTTAATCGCGAATAGAGAATTTGCAGCAAAGCTAAAATACACATGACGCCACCTAAATGCGTAAACCTATGGTTTTTCGAAAAAATGTGTTTTTACCTTCAAAATCAACATTTTTATAAAACATATGACGGATTCGGATGAGAAAAATTATTTCCAACAATTTGGTGTACAACTTTCCAATATTTGTTTGATTTTTCTATGAGAAAATTGTAAATTTAGTAAAAGATAGTAATTTGAACTATTTGGCAACAAAGTCTGTCAAAAATCAATAAAAACTGTTAAATATACGTTAACACATCTGTTATCAACTATATAACTGTTTATTTCATTGTTATATACGGGGAAACTATTTTTTTCGTGTTCCAAAACATGTTTTTTGAAGAAAAAGTTCACAAATTTTTGCGCGTCCAAAAATTGATGCTCATTATTTTAAAGCAAAAAAAATTCTCGTCTTTTGTAATTCAGCAGAAAGGAATACGAATTTTGGCAAGTAACCTCATTTTGGCGCACCTACATTTGAAACACAGTCGCGCTGCAAAACCTCAATAAAGTCAAAAATCAATAAAAATTATTGAATTTATGTTTACATATCTGTTTTCAACTATATAACTGTTTATTTCATTGATATACATGGGGAAACTATTTTTTTTCGTGTTCCAAAACATGTTTTTTAAAGAAAAAGTTCACAAATTTTTGCGCATCCAAAATTTGATGTTTATTATTTTTAAGCAAAAAAAAATCTCTTCTTTTGCAACCAGTTTCATTTAGATTGATACAGTTTATCATGAGTAATTATCGATTTTGTACTTCAACCCGGCGAAAGGCACACGAATTTTGGCAAGTAACCTCATTAGTGGCGCCACCTGCATTTGAAAAACAGTCGTGCTGCAAAACCTCAATTTTATTTTCAATTTCGGGAAAACCGGGACAAAATATAAAAATTCCCAAAATTCGGAAAATCCCACTTTTAAAAACAATCCCGAAAAATGTCAGCGAAATTGAATTCAACCAGTTCTAACTTCCATTAAAATGTGGCCAAACGTGATCCTGCATATGCCGTCACACTTATGCTTCCTCCTAATTTGCCTAATTGCACTACTCTGCCTCTTGGCTGCAAAGGTCACCGTCCCCAGGTTGCCCAGGTAATTTATGAGAAGAGTGTTGCCCACCCTCAAGCATAAACTAGGCAACATCTCTTGACATGGTTTCAAAAGGACTAAATTTTCATGCCTTAAATTTAAAAATTAAACGGAAAATTCAACAAGACGTACAAACTGCCCCTAAAGTGCCAGTTTAGTGTCACCGTAAAAAAAAACTCCTCCACTCACTCACTACACCACTTAACCTGGTCTATTTTGCATATCGCCGATCCGTTTAACCTGCCAACCGGTAGCGCAATTGGGACTAAAAAGGGCAAAATCCTAGCCCACACCGTCACAGCAGCGTTTGTAACGGTGAAGACATGCGAACACACCGTTGAAATGTCCCCAGCCCTGGACCAGGACTGCGGATCGAAACAAGTGCAACCAAGTATCGCCAAGCCACATTTGAGAGAGGTGGAACCCGTTTCAATTCAGCGAGTTGAACACAGAACTCGGGGCAAGACGTAATCGTGGGTGTGGAAAGGACGCGCATAACATATTCCTTATGATGTGTTAATATGTGTCACCCCTCGTTATGTTTGTAGCTCCGTGAGTGTGGGGGGTGGCGGGTGGTTTGGTGTGTGCTGCCACAGAAGGAAAACCCCGAGGAAAACCTTCCAAGGATGACATTTTCCGAGCAGAGCAGACTGCGGCTTGAATGCTTGTGGTAGGGAAAGGGTATTCGTATGATGTGAGGGATGCTCATTTGGTACGGTATGTCCACGCATTCTTTCCTGTAGATTTTGTGAAAAGTAATCTGTTAACAAAATCCACTCTGCGGTGAACTCAATGCAGTAGGGCTGGTCTCATTAATTTCTTATTTCAAAATTAATAAAAGCTATTTTTACGAAATATAAGGTTTAAGCACATGGAATGTTGTTTTGAAAATTTCAAAATTAATTTTATTAAAAATATAGTTTATACTGTTAAAATTACAATTCAAACATTTTTGATTTTTCGAGCAACCCCAAATCAACCTTTCTTTCAGCAAATGTGCCAACATGTGTTTTCCCGGCACACTTGCAAACACTTGACAAGAGTGGCATGAGTTTTGCAAAAATCGTATTTTTTCACTTGCTTCGACCTCGACACCTCCTCCTCCCACATCCAAAAGGCTGGCAGCACTGTGGGCGCCCAGGAAGTGTAGCGGAAAATAATTACAACGAGTGTCGTTTTTATTTCGTTTTCCGAAACCTCTGCGACGACGACTGCTCTCTCTCTTTTCGTGCTCTCATGTGGAAGGCAGCCAGGCAGGTTTTCCCTTGAGAAGGTGACGCCACCGACGACGCTGGCAGGAAACGCAAAAGAAAAGCGGAAAAGGTTTTTCCCCCATTTCCACCCTTCCGCTCTGCTGTGGAAACGGGAGCACATTTTGCATGCATGTGCGAATTTGTTATTTTATTTAATTACATGTGCATTCCTAATTTGAACGTCAACTGGAAGAGAAGAGGGAAAAAAAATGTTGAAGGAAAATTTCACGAAAGGAAAAAAAAGGTGTCAACCGACGACGACGTCGGAAAAAATGGAAATGAAATGTGGCACCTCCAAAGTGAGCAAGCGAGCAGGTTGGGAAATTAAATGGAACCGTGTTAATGCCTTTTGTCAGGATTCAGCAAGCGGAGATGCATTTTGTAATGAATTTATGGATTTTCCGGGAGAATTGAATTTAATTTTGAAAAATATGCGAATTTCGGGATGAAAATAGTTAAACTTTTTTTTTTTTTAAAGAACATAATTTTTTTTAATTTTTGTTTTTCTCTTAGCGGCTGTATCTCAGCAACCAACGGTCCAATCTTCAATGCCTTTCAAGAAAATCTGGAGGAAATTTCAAAGATTATTCATAACTTCTACAGACAAAAAAGTCACTTTAAAAACGATTTTTTTTTGTGATTATTACTTCTAAACAGTGCACGAAATAATCATTTTTGATAATAATTTTTAATTTTCACATTTTTATAACTCAAAATAAAGTATTTTTTGTGTTTTTTTTTAAATGTTTTTTTAAGTAACGATTTTTTTCCGAAAACTGGCAACACTGCCCTTCGAATTTTTACCAACAAGCTTTAAATATCTATTTCAAACAAATCCAAAAATATGTTTTTTTTTTTCAAAGATTAATATTTTTTGTCAAAAGTCGATTTACAAAATAAAAACTTTTTTTTCTGAGAAGTCCTGAGCAATGACTTCAACTTTGCCGAAGACACCGAATTGATGAGAAAATCCGTTCTCAAAATACAGATTTTAAATATTTTACTAGCAACTCTATGGAGACTTTATGGACCAACTAATAATGTGAAATAACTTTTTTTGGTCATGGGACGCACAAAGTTTCATCCAAATGAAAAAAACGCAAAAATTAAATTTGCTAAAAATTGTATCATTTTTGGGATAATTTCTCAAATTTCATTTGAAATTTTCGTCTTCCAAAAAATCAGGGGAAAAATAAACAAGGAGGTGTGTCTGAAGTTATGTGACAAACATATAAAAAGTTTTTTTCAGATGTTTAAAAAAAAAAGTTTCAAAAAATTGTTATTATTATTTATTTATTTTGACAAGTTCAAAAAACATCGCCTCCCCTTATGTATGCTCCAAGACTAAGTTGTCATTATGGTTGGCCTTAACGTGTCTGGAAGTCGCGTGAAAATTCCGCGAGGGGGGCAGACCAGCCCCCGGTCGGTTTCACCGGACCCAAGACCAAAACCGCGTGGGACACAACGGCGGAAGTGTGTTAGAGGCAATTAGCGTAATGCGGATATTTTCCATGCCATTTAAACTTTTATGATAAATATTTTTAACTTAAACTTCAAGGAGTTCGCTCCTAATTTATTCTGTTAAAACATTTAATCACTTTCAAACACATGTTTCTCAAACATATTCCAACATCCAAACCCAAACTCAAACATTGCAAAGCAATTAACTCCCCTGTCATAACTGGTGGTAACCTAAATTTATTAAAATTCCACCTCACATCCACCTTCACCAAAGTATGCATGAAGTTTTCCTCCAAAAAGTAAAATTCCTCCAAGCTCACACAACCACCTTTCACCCGAAAAAAAACTTCTTCAGAAAACCTCCAACCATCAGACAGAGGCCGTAAAAGGCAGCAAGGTGGTATTTTCCCACCGAAATCATGTCACGGCATAAATTATGTTAATTAATTTGCTAACCCTTCCTCCGAGACTACTGCTTCTACCGCCGCCGATGATGACCAGCCTGCAAAGAAAAACCCCCTTCTGTCTTTCTCCCTAATCCCCTTATTATTCGAGAACAAATCATATGTTTTGCCCCTTCTCTCCCATTTCATCAAACTAAAAACTACGGAAAACATGACCGAAAATAGCCCCTTGCCGATGAAATCTGGTGTGAAAAATTTAAACCCCTTCCGATTCCCTCCACATGGTGGCCAGTTTTGCCCAACCGAACTGACTAAATGCCATAAATCAAAAGTAGGGAACTCCACGCTTGTTACGGAGTTTGAGGTTTACCTTAACCGCACTTGTTCCAGGTATCGTTCGCCTGAACGGCCAGCAGCCTAACTGGTCAGTTTGACGAGGGGAGAGAAAAAAAAAAAACAATCAAGTGGTGTGCACTTGTAAAGTCCCTCTTCAATCGTCCTCGAGCAGATATTTACGACCCAAAGTTCTGACCACTGGTCACTATTAACCATCCCCTTTGGTCAGATTTGTTTCCTCCCCTTACGAATGATTGCGTGTGAAAAGGCGATTACGAGTTAATGCAAGCCCCCGAGGGCATTTCGGGGCGAATAAAATAGTTTTCTAATAAATACGGTTCAACTGCAAGTGTTTAATTGGGTGACCCCTGGGTAGTGAACGGTGAGTAGGGAGAAAATGACCGATTTTTATGGTTTGTAATTGAGATGGTTTTTATTTGGGGTGCATTTTCGGTTGTTAGAACAGATTCTAATTTGAGGAATTTTGTTTTGCTTTTCTAATCTAGAATGATAATAATAAACTCAATCAAGAGAGAGAAGAATCAGTTTATAGAACGATGCAAAAATGAAAATTCGATTGAAAATATGCTATACCACATATTCAGCTATGGGGAAGAACGTCTATCAAACAAAAATAAATTCAGAGTTTTGCCTTCCTAACCCTACTGAGGAAAGGATATAAAATCACTCGAAAAACAAAATTCCTAATTTTACCTCCTAGACCCACCTTCATGTATACATATCGACTCAGAATCAAATTCTGAGCAAATGTCTGTGTGTGTGGTGAGATGTTGATCAACAAAATTTGCACTGGATTATCTCGGCACTGGCTGAACCGGTTTGGACTGTTTTGGTCTCATTTGATCCGTCTTAGGGTCCCATAAATCGCTATTAAAAATCATAAAGTTTAGTAAGGCACTTCAAAAGTTATGCTAAAAAAGCGGTTTTAACAAAAGTCCAGAAGATTGTAAAAAGGGTGGTTTTTGTAAGCGACCCTGCCATGTTATACATTTTTAGAAAGGTATTCGAAAGACCTTTCCAACAAGTTCAAAAGATTGAAGATCTGGCGACCCTATCAAAAGTTATAAGCACATACGTGCCCTGAATTATGAAGATCTGACTACCCGATCTGATGGTATGAATAATGAATTAAGTTGATAGAACACTGAAAGGTCCGCCCTTTTGTATTTATTTTGGATAGCACTACCCTCTAAATGTGAGGAAGGCACCAACCACCTAAGGGTGGTTTAGGCAATTTTTTTATAAGTCCTATAAACAATAACAATTTTTATAAGTCCTACAGACAATAGCTTAAAGGTTCTTTAAAAAAAATTTTCAAAGATCCGTTTTGCAAAGAAAAATGCCTATACTAGCCACAAGAAAGAACATATTGACAAGGGGAGAGTATTTTTGGAGTAATTAAAACCAAAGGGGGCCGTCGAGGAAGGGAATCATCGAGCAAAGAAGAATATCGAGACAAGAGAAGCATGATTGATCGATGAAGCAATATTGGGATAGCAAAGATCGACAACCAGAGAATCGACTGTGTAATTTATTTTTAACATATAATTGAACGGAAAATATGAAAATAATCAAAAGATGTTGAAACTTTAGTTCAAACGCTGAAATTTACATGTATTTTTCTGTTGGTCGAATGCTTCAGTATGAATTAAAAAAAAAATGATTAAAACTTTCCCAAGATTTCAGTAAAAAATCAAAATTGATAATATTAAAATGTTCAAGCTTAAATTGGAATGTTTTAAAACTAAATGATTATTATCTAAATGTTGTTTCACAAAATATGGTTATTTTGTTGTGTGTTAAGCTTAGTTATGAATTTATTTATACTTCGTTTTTTTTAGTTTTAAATATAAAGTAAGTCATTTCAAGGTATATTTAAAATTCAGTTTCAAATATGGTCACATAACTTTTCTTAACGAATGAGGGGTTGAATTTAGAATACCTTTATTCTTGTTAAAATATTCGGTGTCTTCTTCTGTAAAGAGCAAAACATTGTAAAATTATACGAAGATTTATCATTTTGATTTGAAATTTCGCATCTTCGAACCTTTCAGCCATTTTTTATTTTTAATAGCTTATTTTATTGTTTGCACAAAATTAAAGAAAATTTGAAAATTATAACTAATATATAACTATATTCGATCTCACAACGAACTACTTTTGTGATTTTTTAATTTTTCTCTTATCTGAATAATGCGCTGCAAAATAAATATTTTGTTATAAAAAAACGCAAAATAAATGTCAAAAATATGTTTTGCTTTGGTACAAAAATATTTTTTAAGTAAGTAGTTTATGTAATTTATTATTCTGGATTTCAATTGTGAAACCCAGAATAATATTCCAATTTTCCGGGAAACTTTGTTCGTGAATTTGACAAGGCACTTTTACAGGTTTCTGTTTTTCTTTAAGAATCGATGCTGCTAATCAAATTTTATTATATTTAATATTCCAAAAAAATCAATTATCATCGATCATTGAAAAAATAGTAGATTATGCAACAAGTGCAAAAAAAAAAATCAGCGCGAGTCGTACAGTGCTAAAAAAATATGTTTTGCATCGAGATTCAATCAACTTTTTTTTGTAATTTCAAAAAAAAAAAACAATTTGAACGGAATTTTAAGTCAAATTTCCATGTGTTTATGAATTTGAATTTGAATTTGAAAATTTGGTTTATTGGTCCTTTTAAAAAAAAAACTCTAAAAAATTTTCTATGTTTGACGGCTTTATTCCCAATTCATTACTTAGGCTGACACTAAAATTGGAAGTTTTAAAAATATCAGAGAAAACATCACAAACTCTTAAAGAAATTAGTATAGTTGTTCTATGAGACATTCTTCAGTATTTTTTTTGTAATTCGAGTCAAATTGTTCCATTACTCATATAGCTTCGGAAATTCAGATAACAAAAAAAAACGAATATATTCATATATGGTTCAGCCAAAATCGTCCTTTCCGGAAAATTTAAAATGTTATCAAATGCAATTGCCAACTAGCGTTAGACTTTGATTTTTTTTAAACAATTGATTTAATAAAAAAAAATAAAACGCATTTTTCTCTATTCAAACATCGGAACATTGAGAATTTTTGCGTTTAAAGCATAAATCAATGATAAAGTGTAAAATCAAGTTTATTAAAGTTCCAGAGAATATAATCAGTTAATTGTATTGTTTTAATCTTCATAATTATGAAATTATTACAAATGAGATACATAAAGAAACTTTAGTTTTTAAAAATACTGTCTCGTTACCACAACACAAAACAGTATTGTCTGAAATTTTGGTCTTCTTATAAAATGCAAACTAATTAAGGTGAAACGGGAAGGCAGCGCCATTTTAACACCACGACTTATGGAAGCATCTTTAATGAAAAAGTAAAGTCATGTATGTTGTAGATGATAAATATAAAGATAACAATTAATCTGTGGAGTTTAGTCATTGATTTAAGTTGAACAGAAGTTGTTCAAGAACTGGACTGCCCCTGATCGCATAAATGTCCAATATGCATTTTCATCGATTGTGAGTTTTTTATGCAGTTTGGTTCAAAATCGTGTGCTCTTTCAAAAGAGCCTATAACATCCAGTACTTTGTTCTAGAAATTAGGAGTGAATCCAGTTTTTTTTTCGTGAAAACTTAACACGTAGACTTATGTATGGGACACATTTTAAATACGTTTATCACAGCTTGCTGCTTTTGCATTTGGGACATTTATTCGAACATGGCCAGTGGAGTCTTGTTTCACTTCATTTTTAATAAAATGTTGGAACGATCATAAATTGAATAACTTATGTTTATCAAACAATCGGCACTAATACGAGATTGTAATCATTAGCTGATAAAAGGTCCTTTTTTAGCACAAAACTAGATTTGGTTCTTCATAACACTTATTTTTATTGCTTCGGTTAAAGAGTGTTGAAATTATGAGTCCATGATTGTATTTAGCCTTTTTAAAAATTACACTCGTCTTAGAACTTCATCGTTTTATTTTAAGTTCGGCCAAAATTGACTATCATACCAAACTCGGAAACTTGACATTTTTCCTATTTGGCATAGTTGTTTTGTAGTTCCGGTCAAAACAAATAAAAAATGGTCATAAAATCAAAATTTAGCCAAAAATTTGATTATGCCGAAAACTAAACTGAGTTTATTTGGAGCAAAATATTGATTTACGCTTCAGATTTTGAACTCCCACTTTTGAACTGCGATTTCAAGCCCCAATTGTTTTACCCAATTTTTTTAAAGCACTTATTCAAAGCAACTGTATCGACACCACATCCTTCGTATGACATACCTTTATTTAGTGCTTCCTGCACCCGCAGTCGTTTTTAAAATCCTTGTTAATTTTTCTTCCTCGTTCACTCGTTGCTTTTTACTACTTGCACTTTACACACTCTAACACAGAAAATATCTACGTTTTTTTTTGTTTGCTTTACAATATCGTTTTAATATCTCCAAAATCACGTTATTTTTTTTTGTTTTACTCGAAATTTCACGTCAACACAAGAAAACAACACAAACATCCAGCGAGTATTCTTTTTAATGGGGTTAATTTTGTTCTACAAACTTTATTTGTTTCGTTTTCCTTGACACTTTTTTACGTCAACTCAAGATTTCACTTTTTCAACATTATTTATTTTTGAGTACAATCCAAAAGTTGCAAACTCACTTTTCCGCTTCACTCTCTCTCTCTCCGAAAACAATTTTATTTTTTTTACACTTGTCCGAAAATCACTTGCCCTCAGCGTAAATTTTGAACGGTCCGAAATGGTTCCACCAACTTGGGCATTTAGCGGGCGTTAAGGGTGCACTTTAATCAATCATGCTTTGGCAACACTGACTGACTGTGGGCTTTAACGTAGCCAACCTGCTGGTTCCGCCGCGCTGCGACTGCATTGCCGTGTGACCTCCTCGACAACAAATCCTTAACCTTTAAGGGTCTCTCCGCAGGTACAGGATCAAAGAGCGTTACCAGAAAAAAGGGACTCCTTTTCTTTGAACTTTTGCTGTTGACGGGGGAAACTCCTTCGATGTTGTTTGGCGCGTTAAGGACCACAATAAATTAGATCATGCATCGGTTCACATGTGAGGATGCACGGTCATGGCCCTGGAAATTCCCGGATTTAGGACGTTTTGTTGTTGCCCCGTCCTTGGGTTGCTCTGAAGGGGAGGGTGTCCTTTTGTTGTGAGATTTGGAATTCCCAGGATTTCTGCGCGGTAGGACCTTTTCTTGAAGAGGTCGTAACTCGGGGTTTTTTTTCGTGGAACTTAAAGGTAAACACAAAATTGCACAATTTTCCTTTTATGTAGCCGGAACGAAACACTTGCGTGGAAACGAAAATTCTTCTTTTTTGCTGTGTTTGCCGAAAGATTTAAAAATTTTCTTCTCTTCCTCCTCCAACAACTCATCCAACTGGGTTCGTCGTCACCGCTTGTTTTGATCGCGATCTACTCCAGGCGCCGCAACTGCTCATCTGCGCCACTCTGCTTCAACTGCGCTGCTGCACCTGTTTTGACAGCTCCGACCTCGTTCTAGCGACCTTTTTTTTCTGCACCGGGCGTTCTGTTTTGACAGCCGGGGGGGCAAGTGTGTGTCCAAAAATCCTCTAAATAAACCAAACGTCAACTATCGAACCGCACATTTTGAGAGAGAGAGGTTTACGCCGTGACTGCCTGAGACCGACTGAATCGTTGTATCGCACGACGAGCCTGGCCTGCTGCTGTGTTCGCCTCTGCCGTGTCTCTTCACTCGCCGCTCCCTCTCTCTTACCGCGCGCACATACACTCACTCACTCATCATATGTATCCCGCAAGCAACCCGTGTGCGCACCCCGACACACATCCATCGAGCGCGAGCGAGAGGCTCACATACATACGCGCGGTAGCTGCTCCTCTTGCAAAAACACTAAACTCGTTCGCTCACCTCCTCCTCCTCCCTCGCGACGCTCACATGAACGGCTCACTCTCGCGAGCAAACGCTCACGCCGCCGCCAATACATAACACCCTCGCAGCGAACGCCGTGGAAACACGAGGAAAAAACAAAAACATTACCCCGTTACTCGCACCAACACAAGCAAACAATTCTCAAATCGCTCGAAAGCTCGCTCAAACTGAGTGCCGCTCGCCACTCACCTTCCAGTGTTCGCTCACGCTCACACAGTGAGCGCTCGGAGCGTCTCACCCCGTTCGTCGAGCGTCGCTCGACATATGACCGACATACGGGACCGGAACCCGAGCACATGCGCATAATTAAATCCATAAAAAGGGATTTCCGAGCAGGGAGGGGAGGAAACGGGACGGGAAACATCCTAAAAAGATTCCTAATGCGATAGCAGTTTGGCGAGTGAGAGGGAAGCGATCGGAGCAGGGTGAGAGGGTGAAGCCTGGATTAGCGAAATAACTAGCGCGCTACCCTAGTGCGGCGTTTTGCGAGGTTAGGGTGACCCCTAACCTCACACATGTCACACATCGGGTCCAACCTTCTTTTTCGCTCATATGTGAGCGCGCGTGTAAGCCTCTCACACATGTGAGTAGTAGGCGACGGCTACAAGAGATTGCTCGGCGCTGGAACGAGGCGTGTTCCTACATGTTTGGCACGGCTTGCTTGGATGCAGGCACCTATGACACGACACATGTGTGTGGAGGAGTGGTAAGAGAGAGTGAGCCGAGAGTGTGGGAACCGAAATTGAGCCAATATGCGACGGCTTTTGTTCGGCAAAGCGGGGAGTGGATCGATTGGTGGGATCTTTTGTGTGGCTTCTTTCTTTTATTCGCTTTGTTGGGCGCTAGCTTTGAGGGTGTTTGTCTATTTTTGCTATTTTCGCTAGCTTGCGAGGTGATGTGAGAGCGTGGACGATGCATCGCGTGGTGTATGGGTGGAGGGAGAGGAACGAGTGAGCGCGCGGTGTCACGAGAAGGGTGTCGTTAGTTGGGGGACAAAAATGAAACAAAATGGAGAAATTTCACCTTTTATTATTTCCAGAATGCTTAAACTGAAAGGAAATGTTTTATAAACATTCTGAAAACCAAACGGAAATCTATCTTAACTGATATGATTCACCTGACAAGCATCTACCCATCATTCTCTCTGCCCAAATCATGACCATTTTATTCCTGGTCGTTAAAAAAATGCATCGAAATCAGTCTTTTCTAATGACCGTACATTCGAGAATACTCAAAAATGTTGTAAAAAATTAAAGCGCCGCGTTATTTTTACCACGTAGAGGATTTTTTGGCCTGGACAAACCGTACCGTCAACTGGAGTGAATCGGAACGACACTCTGAATAAGGACAAAGCACTTGAAAGCTTGAAATTTTGACAAACGATGCACAGTAACTAGGCTAAATCAGCTGTTCCAATTCGCTACACGCGTCCTGATTCACCCTAGATGACGTTTTCCATGCAATTTAAGGGAAGAAGGGATCTTCAGATTGACTTGGTGTGTTGGGCAGAATTATTGGTTATGCTTCGGTCGCTATTAGTTGAATATGAAATAGTGAACCTTTGCGAGATGTTTAATTCTATGAAATCAAATCAAGATTAACATTAACATTTAAAAAAAGACAAAAACACTGATTTTAGAAGTTGTTGAATAATCAAAATATTCCACCAAGGATTCTGGATTTTGGAATTGCATATTTCTCACAAAATTCAAACTTAAAGAGGCTTAAGCTTAGCAAACAGAGTCATTTTCAAATGTGTACCTGATTTTGAATCTTTAAAGAATTTTAGGATTTTGTATGACATATACAATATAAATCCTATATTTTCCAAAAGAACATTATTTTTCAAATAATCATAACTTCGAAAATAAAATTTCATTTTTTTCTATGATCAAAACATGATTATTGAACTGAAAAACTAGTGTGATTGATAGAAAAACAAAAGAAATTTAATCTTAAATTTTCTAAAAATTTTAAATCAGGTTCTGTGATGTTGGATATCTTTTTAAATACTTCGATTCTGGCATCTTAAAATTTATTGATTCCCAATCCGAATCCACAAGCTGCAAATTTGACCAAAACATCAACTCCCAAACACATTTGTTGAATATTAGCTTACTCCTTATCAAAGAATTCCGAAAAAACGTATTATGCATCGAAAAAAACACAACAATTTTTTTTAAAACTCTGCCATTTTCCGTTACTCAACTGTAAATATTTTTGGAATATATTTTAATAGAAATTTAATGTTTTTTTTTGAATCTACATTAACCCAGAAGGGTCATTTTTTTCAATTAGAACAACATTTTTCATTTTCAAATTTCGTGTTTTTTCTAACTTTGCAGGGTTATTTTTCAAGGGTAAAAATGTTCTACAAAGTTGTAGAACAGAAAATTACAAAAAAATAACATGAGAGGTTTGCTTACAATCATCACGAGTAATCGCGATTTAACTAAAAAAAACTAACTTAATCCACCTACGTGGTTGATGCCTTCCTCACTTTTTACCAACAAAGGGTAATATGAGTGGTTTGGACACATATTTCAGCTATTTTTTTTTAGATCCAGAAAAATACGTAGGCGTCATCCATAAAATATGTCACGCTCTAGGGGGGGAGGAGGGGTCTGAGCAAGTGTGACATTACGTGTTATAAGAATAGGAAAAGCGTGACAAAGGGGAGGAGGGGGGGTAAATCTTGGCTGATTTTAGCGTGACGATTATGGATGAAGCCGTACACACATATAACTTAAGTAATAATAACTCGAGACAAGGTTGCCAGATCAATAATGTTGTGAGCTCGTTAGAAAGGTTTTTCGATAACCTAACCAACGATGGGCCAGATGATGGATCCGGACATAGTTTACATACATTTAAGTGGGATCCGGCTTCGAAAAAGTGCATCAATACCACTTAAGTGGACATATCTCGAGACAGGGTTGCCAGATCTTTAATGTTTTGGACTCGTTGGAAAGTTTTTTTGATAACCTAACCAACGATGGGTCGGATGGTGGATCCGGACATAGTTTACATACATTTAAGTGAGATCCGGCTTCCAAAAAGTGCATCAATATCACTTAAGTGGCCATATCTCGAGACAGGGCTGCCAGATCTTCAGTGTTTTGGATTCGTTGGAAAGGTTTTTCAATTACATAACCAACGATGGGTCGGATGGTGGATCCGGACATAGTTTACATACATTTAAGTGGGATCCGGCTTCAAAAAAGTGCATCAATATCACTTAAGAGGACATATCTCGAAACAGGGTTGCCAGATTTTCAATGTTTTGGACTCGTTGGAAAGGTTTTTGATTACCTAACCAACGATGGGTCGGATGATGGATCCGGACTTCTTTTACATACATTTAAGTGAGATTCGGCTTCAAAAAAGTACATAAAAATCACTTAAGTGGTCGAAACTCGAGACAGGGTTGCCAGATCTTCAATGTTTTGGTCTCGTTGGAAAAGTCTTTTGATTACCTAACCAACGATGGGTTGGATGATGGATTCGGACATAGTTTTCATGCATATAAGTGAGATCCGGATAAATGTGAAAACACATTTTTATATATAACTTTTGAACTACTTATCAAAACTTCAAACAATTCAATAGCGATGTATGGGACCCTAAACCAAGTCGAATGCAACCGGTTTGATCAAAATCGGTCCAGCCAGTGCTGAGAAAACTTGGCAAGAATTTTGAACACATACATACATACACACACACACACATACACACACACAGACATTTGTTCAGTTTTCGATTCTGAGTCGATAGGTATACATGAATATAGGTCTACGAGCTGTATTTCAAAAGTTCATATTTCGAGCAGGATTATAGCCTTACCTCAGTGAGGAAGGCAAAACGTTTTGAAAATGTTGGTCGTCGTTGATCATGGCCGTTTATCGTCAACCGCGCGCGACGGACACGGACAACGAAACAAAGAGAAACACAAGAAGTTAGGGGAAAGTGGGGCAAGTGTAACAAGCTAAGGAAAAAATCAAATCAAAATCAAATTATTCGCTCTACAGCTTTGCCTTGGCGTTCTCGATTGCGAGATTCCTACTCGAAACTAGGTGTTCGAAGGCTTGATTGTTGAGGCAATTGCAAACCTCTTTTTACACCTTAGCTTCCATCCACCCCGGGATTCGAACTGACGACCTTTGGATTGTTAGTCCAACTGCCTACCAGCGACTCCACCGAGGCAGGACCCAGGGAGACGACTCCTACACCTGGACTGAGCTAACGACCTAACCTTTTTTTTTTTTTAGGTTAGTCCGGGGCCAACATTCACTTCCCGTCCGACGGAAGGCGTGATCAGACAAATCTCGTCTCGAAAAATGCCACCGGGACCGTCTGGGATCGAACCCAGGCCGACTGGGTGAGAGGCAATCACGCTTACCCCTACACCACGGTCCCGGCTTAACAAGCTAAGGAAATGCTCGTTATAACTCATTAAAAAGTTAAAAAATCTGTAGGATTTTATCATAATCATCTTATTTTAAGTCTTGACTAAGACTTTGTCAGAGCAAGTTTTAAAAAATCCTGTTTTTTAATGTAAAAAATTGATTTTAAAAATTTTGATTTTTCGTACGTTCTACTCAACTAGTGGGACAAGACAAACAACCCGTTGGGGCAAGAGGAACAATGCATGAATAAACATGTTAATTTGCTAACAATTGAACTGTTGTCACTTAGATACATCAGATTAGAATGTATTTGAAAGGTTTCTTCCATTTTTAGATTAAATAATAATGTTTTACTAAAAATTTAATCGTTTTTACGAAAAAAATATTATTTAGACGATAAATAGTAAATTTTCATAATATCACTATGTTTTGTATGGAATATTTTTTTTAGACAATTGTTTATCAGTTTTTAATTACTTTCATGTATTTATTTCCCATTAAAATATGTTGTTGCAGCAATTAGTAATTTTTTCCAACATAACAATCCATATGGTACACTTGCCCCACCTGAACAAGTTTTTTTAAAAGCTCTCAACAAAAATAACCAAAAGTCAAATCATACTTTGTAATAGGTGCATGTCATTGGTAGGGACACTACTGATCTAGGAAAAATAGCATTTTGATAAAATGAGTCTTAAAACGAACCCTAAGCCTTATTTTGTGCTTTCCAAATATTGTAAGAAAACAAAGGTTTTGAAAAAACTTCATGAAATCTTATGCCCCGTGGCGTTTACGTCGTTTTGGCGGTTATGTGGTAGTAGAATCAGCTAATTGCATTGCTAGCAACAATTCTTCATACTGGAAATAATCAAAATTGTAAAAATTACAGCCGTACGAGCGATTGTTCCTCTAGCCCCGTATGGTCGTCTTGCCCCACCTTCCCCTACACTCATTGTTACACTCTAAAAAACAGCCCTGCAAGTTACAATAAACACGAAATTTTAAAATAAAAAAAAATGTTCTAAATGAAAAAATTACCCTCTGAGTCAATTTAGACCCAAAAATTACATTAAATTTCCCATAAAATGACATATTCCAAAATTGTTTACAGTGGAGTAACGGAAAATGGCAGAGTTAAAAAAAATACTGTTTTTTTCGATTAATTTTTTTTTGAATTCTGAGTACGCCATCAAATCGGGCGTTTAATGTTACATAAAAGTCCCTATAACACCAAATTTCTATCTCATCAACGTTTCAGGCTGCAAATCATTTAAAACACCTCGCGGGGTACCTGAGCTTGAATCGGCAAGCCCCACCCTAAAGAACGTTTGCATCAATCGGATTCACACGTTATTTAGAGCTTCTTAACCCTTGTCAAATTCACTAAGACCCAGCGCATATATAGTTAGTAGTAATAGTAAATCCAGTCATAGCTCACCAGGCCGTGATGGCCTAGTGGTTAGCTTTTTTGGATGGTGGATCGATCCCCGGTTCGAGCGACTTTTGATTTTTGGAATGGGATGGGCATTAAACCATTCGCTTGCAAAGTGAGCACCGTAACCAGTCAGCCACGGTTGCTCCTTTCTGGTCACCTTCCCTAAGGTGAACCGTTCTAATAACTTGTTTCTCCCCTTTTTAAGAAAATGAAAAGTTATGATGTAATACATGAAAACACAATTTATCACATAAGTATCAAAAGTCTACAGTAGATCATATTTGCAAAGTTTTTCAGCTGTTCTTATTTACCAAGCATGTGTTTCTGAACTCGAAATATCACCTCTATTCTTTAAAAAAACGTCACATGCACCCATCATCATCCTGAACAGTTCCAAACACGAGCAAGGATATGTTTTCTGCCTGGCTCACATCACATCACAAAGCAGTTTCACTAACGATATTTTGCCTCCGGTTTTTTATTGTTTTATTGCCTGGCAGGAGTCCTCCTGTTTTCTTTGAGTTTTTTTTCTGTCTCTGTCGCCACAACCTCTTCTAGGCTACACTCGCTGTAATAATAGTCATAAAAAAGCATGGAGAAATTCCGAATTGGGCTGTGTTTTGGGAAAGCTGAACGTCTTTAATTACTATTGTAAACATGTGTCCTTTCCAAACATTTTCGGCTGCGAACTCTTTTTTTTCCTGGTGACACGCAGAGTAGAAGTCGGGTAGAATTGTTGAAGTCGGGGCAGAAGGGGGCCGGTCCCTGGTCTGCCCCAAAGAACTGTGCCAAAACAATTGCCTCGTCTTCATCATCGTCGCCAGACGACCTTTGGGTTTTGCGGGACTAAGACGTGAGTACAATGCCTCTTTTCTTCCCTTTGCTGTGATGTTTATGACTTGAGCGCGGAGGAGGTTGGACTGTTTTGGACAAACAGAAAATTCTACCCTCGTGAAAAAAATAATAGAACTTTTGGACACGCGGTAGGTAACGGATTTGTTTAACTCTAAACTGTTCAGTTTAGTTTTTTTTGAGTTCAAGATTTTTTTTTAAATTTTTCATTCAATTTTTTATTTTAGTTTAATGCTTTTTGATTCCAATTTTAAAAACCTTGATGCTATTCCATGTTTTTATGTTTGTGAAGGGTTAGGTCCCATCTGCATAAGAACTGCAGTTTTCGAACATATCAACAACAACTTTTTCAGCATTCATGCAAACCCACCAAGATTCAATTCAACTTTCTCAGCGCTGCTGTGCAGCCTTTTTGCCGCAGCCGCGAGCAGCTGTTTCAGACAGTTTGGTTTTCGAAGGAGCGTTTCACTTTCGTTTGAAAGGAATTGCCTTGGTGCGCGCGAATTTCATTCTTTCTTTCTTTTTTTTTGCATTAGCGGGTTTCGTCCTTTTTTCTACTTTGGAGGAGGGAGGGATGCCAAGGAAGTTTCTGTTTTTGCACGCCCCGTCTGGCCGGGCTGGCTGGGTAATTGATTTTATCTCCGTTCGAAAACGAAAGTGCAAGTGAAGACAGTTAGTTAGTTGGAGGAGGATGTGGGTGGTGCACTAGGTTTTGTAGCGCTAGTGTTTGAAGGGGACTCAAAGTTGAGTAAAACTAACTCATTAACTAATACATAGAACTAAAAAAGTCGATTCCAGTCGATTTACGTATGATTCCTAGCTTGAATGTGTGCTTGCTTGATACAAGTGCTGAAAAGTTGAATTTTACAGCACTCATATGGACGATAGTTCTTTTCAGTACTGTTATTTTCGACTATGAAATGAAGGACATTTCGTCATTCGAGATTGACAGGAAAAAATAGTAATTATCAACAGAATACTAGTATGTAAGAAAATTGTAAGTAGTCTACATAAGCTTGACGAATAAACAATAATTTAATAGAATTGAAACAACTAATTGGAATAATTATTATAGTCTACTCTGTAGATTTTTTTATTTTTATTTGTGTTATTTTGTAAAGCAAGTGAGATGAGGAAATTTCCCAAAAGATTTGTTTGATTTTTGATCAATACTTTTAGAGATTTAGACGACTAGTCCTTAATGGTGTAGCTTCAGCTAATGTTGGCCCTACATAATTAGTGTGAAGTGTTTTTCTCAGCAATCATAGGATAGACCACAAAAAATGTCAGCTATTGGAATGGACACTATCTTTGATGTTTGGTGGAATATGAAAAATGTTGCCTAGTAATTTTTATCACTGAAAAATTAAAATTCTGAGTACGATTTAACGTTTCAAATTGGAGTGTAATTTTGATAATTTCCAAAAAGTCCAATGCGCGCATGTAGTTTTTTTAAGTGGTTGAGTTTGTTTTTCAATTTTAGAGATTTAAAAAAGAAAAACATGTGAATTTACTCGACACGGTAAAGATAAATTACATGCAAACTCAGATAATGTGAACTTGAAATTCGACGTAAACGGTTGAATTTAACGTATTGCATTCAAATTTAAATGTTTAATGACGTGCAAAGTGTTACATCATAAATGATGCAACATTTGGATATATCTTTTGTGTGTATGTGTTAAAAAACTTTTAAAATAATACTCTAGAATAAACAGCCTAACCTGGCCAAAAATAAATTCACTTATTTAAAAAATGGTTGTTTTTTTTCTGTGTTGCCTTAATCAGGACTAACAATTCTCCAGAAGATATTACAAAGATCTTAAAATCTCTCCTTAAGTTACAGATCTGCGATCATTTCATAGAACTTTCGTATGTTATGCCTGCAAATTTGTATGAAGACTTGTATTTCTCTATTGAGCTTATTTAGACATCAGGAATTGATCGACATGGTTTCGTATAAATGCATGCCAAAAAATTAAAAGATCGGAACAAAATATAAAATTCTTGGAATAATGTTTGAATTCGAACTTTTTCTTACTAGGCCGATGCAAATATGCAAATAACAAGCCAAAGTTTCAACATTTGCATGGAAAAAGTGTTTTAAAATGCATTTCATACTAGTCCAGATGTTTGCAATCATTTGTTTTCAAAAAATGTAAGATTTAAAAAATACACAAATTTTAGCGAAAAAAACTTTTTGCGATAATGAACATCGAAAATATTCAAAGATTCAAAATATTAATAAAAACTAACTTAATCCACCTATGTGGTTGGAGCCTTCCTCACAACAATGGCTGTACACAAGTTTCATCTATTTTTTAGATCCGGCTTCCAAAAAGTACATCAATATCACTTAAGTGGCCATATCTCGAGACAGGGTTGCCAGATTTTCAATGTTTTAGACTCGTTGGAAAGGTATTTTGATAATCTTACCAACAATGGGTCGGATGATGGACCCGGACATAGTTTACATACATTTAAGTGAGATCCGGCTTCAAAAAAGTATATCAATATCACTTAAGTGACCATATCTCGAGACAGGGTTGCCAGATCTTCAATGTTTTGGACTCATTGGAAAGGTCTTTTGATAACCTAACCAACGATGGGTCGGATGATGGATCCGGACATAGTTTACATACATTTAAGTGAGATCCGGCTTCAAAAAAGTACATCAATATCACTTAAGTGGCCATATCTCGAGACAGGGTTACCAGATCTTCAATGTTTTGGACTTGTTAGAAAGGTCTTTTGATAACCTAACCAACGATGGGTCGGATGATGGATCCGGACATAGTTTACATACATTTAAGTGAGATCCGGCTTCAAAAAAGTACATCAATATCACTTAAGTGGCCATATCTCGAGACAGGGTTGCCATATCTTCAATGTTTTGCACTCGTTGGAAAGGTCTTTTGATAACCTAACCAACGATGGGTCGGATGATGGACCCGTACATAGTTTACATACAGTTAAGTGAGATCCAAATATATGTGAAAACACATTTTTATACATAACTTTTGAACTACTTATCGAAACTTCAATCTGTATAAAACTCGATCTATGGAACCCTAAACCAAGTCGAATGCAACAAGTTCGGGTCAAATCGGTTCAGCCAGTGCCGAGAAACATGAGCTAGTTTGTTGGTCACATACATACATACACACACACATACTCACACACATACACACAGACATTTGTTCAGTTTTCGATTCTGAGTCGATATGTATACATGAAGGTGGGTCTATGACGTTTTTATACGAAGTTCATTTTTAGAGCAGGATTATAGCCTTACCTCAGTGAGGAAGGCAAAAACGTAGGAGAGTGAATTTTAAATTGATTTCAGCTGATAGCACTTAAATTTCCAATAATAATTTGATTTATTTTGAAAAAATATTTTTTTGCCCCTTGATTTTTCGGGCAAATTTAAATAAAATTTGTACCAGCCTTATTATAAAGGAATGTTTCAAAGAATGAAAAACAAAAATTTTAAAGTAGTGGCAATCAACTATTTTGAAAGAATGGAAAAGATCACAGAAATAAAACTGAAAGAAGAATTTATTACTAAATGCTGGGATTAAAAATTTTCAAAATAAAAAGTAACAAGGAAATTTTGATTTTGAAACATTCTCAGAAATATCACTAAAAATAAATTAATAAATTATTTTGAAAAAATAAAAAAAAAATTATTTATTTGTTAGGTGAACAAACTAATTTTTGAAACAGTATAAAATTCTTGTTTTTTTTTAAATTCATAATTATAATGTTTTTTTTTTTCTTTTTTGCTTCTTGTAATATTCAAAAGATCGGAATAAATCAATAAATATTACACAAAAAAAAAAAACATTTTGAATATAAATTAATTTTAGATTTGAAAGAATTAAACAAACTCACAGACAAGGGTTCTGATTTTCGGTTCAAAGACTAGAAATTACTCACTTGCTAGCGACTTGCTCAATCGCTTCACCCGGTGACACAAATACTTTGTGAGTTTTTTTGCCTACTCTTTCCGTTGACCCGAGTCACACACGAATACTTTCTGAGAGGAGAGAATCTAACAAAATATCAGCTCTGCGCTCATTTGGCCTGCACTGCCACAGTTTGCCGTTAATTTATTTTTGGTATTGTGGAAATTGATTTGAAATGTGTCTTTGATGTTGCGATTTCAAAAAATAAAAAATAAAATGCAAAACTTGTTTGATATCATTGCTTTTAAGCAGTTTAATAAATGAACAAAACAAAGCCGATCGCAAACTATTCCGACTCAACTTTGAGCGACATAACGCAGTCGGTCTCTCTGAACCATTCGCTGCACTAGCCGATTGGAGTGAGAGCGTGAGCAAAAAGAGAGTGTTCAGTAGCGATTGGTGTGGTAGTGACAAAAGGAAGGAATTCATTAGAGCAGTTATACATGGCGCTCGATTTGTGCTCGCGAGTGACTGAGTCTTTTTGGGCCCTTGCTCACAGAAATATTTTTTAATTTCTGATTTTGAAATCTGATTTTGTATAAAGATTTGATGATCTTTGAACTCATAAAAATAGTATATATTTTGAGATAATATTTGTATTACTTTTTGTTCACTTTCAGCCTTTTATCCATTCGACCCTATGGCTATAGACTTTTTGTCTCACATCTATACAAGTTACGTTAAAATTCTAGTGAAAAAAAACCACATAACTTTTCATGTAACTTCAACGTGAATGTTTTTTTTTGAGTTTATCCATGTATATAATAGTTCACTCAAATGAAAGCACAAGCAGATGGGCAATAAACTGCATATTTTCACATGTTTTGATTATAGTGCAAATTAGTATAAAAGTCAGCGATTATATTCTGATCTATTTCATAAATAAGGGCTACGGATTTTACAAATTAAAATCAATTTTAATAGATTACAATGCTTGATATTCAGCAAATGCTGGTCAGTAGATATCAGCTTTTTGTGCTTCCAGGTCATCAGAACCCACTTTCCAGAGTTCTTCCTGGTGGCAACATTTTTCGCATAAAAAAACCTCTAGCTTTTCAAGGTTATAAGAAAACGCCGGCGCGACCAATTTCCCCCGTCGTGTATTTCCGCCCCGTTGTCGTCGTCGTTTTCTCCGTTTTTATGGCAGGATGGCGCTGGTCAGTTTCACGCCACGTTTTCCCCGGACTTTTCCCGCGTGAACTTTGTAGCTCCCCCGGAGACTTGCCTTTAAATTGATCGATTTTCTTCAAGATTCACTTTCTTTCCCGGTGGCGGACGGACGAGTCCTTTCGATTTCTTGAGATAATTTTGTTCGCGTCACTCGTTTTTTTCTGGTTCAGTAATAGAGTGGAAAAAAAAACTTGGAATAATAATTTATGGGATTTGGCGGCCACCAACCCGTTTCGAGCAGCGTCCAAAACGAATCCATCTCTAATGAGATAAATTTTAATGGGCGATGGATTAAGTGAGTTTTAATTTAATTACTGGGACTCGGAGCAGTCCTCCAAGTGCACGTGCTATTAGATGATGATGATCAGGACCGCCGCGCCACACTGAGGCAAGATTAATTATTTTGCTTAAACTTGCCTCTTAGCTGCTTCGGGGGACGAGCCCCTCACTTTCGAGTTCAACTTTTCTTGCACCTGCTGTTCGACGATGGGGCGTCGCGACGCGTAAGGACTCGGTGACTTTGGTTGATGCGTCGGAGAGTGTGAATTGGAGGGTAGAGTTGAGAGCCGATGAATTTGTGGAAGTAAGAAGTAAGAAGTAAGAAGTAAGAAGTAAGAAGTAAGAAGTAAGAAGTAAGAAGTAAGAAGTAAGAAGTAAGAAGTAAGAAGTAAGAAGTAAGAAGTAAGAAGTAAGAAGTAAGAAGTAAGAAGTAAGAAGTAAGAAGTAAGTAAGTAAGAAGTAAGTAAGAAGTAAGAAGTAAGAAGTAAGAAGTAAGAAGTAAGAAGTAAGAAGTAAGAAGTAAGAAGTAAGAAGTAAGAAGTAAGAAGTAAGAAGTAAGAAGTAGGAAGTAAGAAGTAAGAAGTAAGAAGTAAGAAGTAAGAAGTAAGAAGTAAGAAGAGCAATTCTCTACGAAATCGGTCTTTTTTCTTCAATTTTAATTTTTGTATTTTTTAATCCGGCTGAAACTTTTTTGGTGCCTTCGGTATGCCCAAAGAAGCCATTTTGCATCATTAGTTTGTCCATATAATTTTCCATACAAATTCGGCAGCTGTCCATACAAAAATTATGTATGAAAATTCAAAATCTGTATCTTTTGAAGGAATTTTTGATCGATTTGGTGTCTTCGGCAAAGTTGTAGGTATGGATACGGACTACACTGGAAAAATAATACACGGCAAAAAAATTTGGTGATTTTTTATTTAACTTTTATCACTAAAACTTGATTTACAAAAAACACTATTTTTAATTTTTTTTTTTTGATATGTTTTAGAAGACATAAAATGCCAACTTTTCAGAAATTTCCAGGTTGTGCAAAAATCACTGACCGAGTTATGAATTTTTAATCAATACTGATTTTTCAAAAATCGAAATTTTGGTCGTAAAATTTTTCAACTTCATTTTTCGATGTAAAATCAAATTTGCAATCAAAAGTACTTTACTAAAATTTTGATAAAGTGCACCGTTTTCAAGTTATAGCCATATTTAAGTGACTTTTTGAAAATAGTCGCAGTTTTTCATTTTTAAATTAGTGCACATGTTTGCCCAGTTTTGAAAAAATATTTTTGAAAAGCTGAGAAAATTCTCTATATTTTGCTTATTCGGACTATGTTGATACGACCTTTAGTTGCTGAGATATTGCAATGCAAAGGTTTAAAAACAGGAAAATTGATGTTTTCTAAGTTTCACCCAAACAACCCACCATTTTCTATCGTCAATATCTCAGCAACTAATGGTCCGATTTTCAATGTTAATATATGAAACAATTGTGAAATTTTCCGATCTTTTCGAAAAAATATTTTGGAATTTTCAAATCAAGACAAACATTTTAAAAGGGCGTAATATTGAATGTTTGGCCTTTGTGAAATGTTAGTCTTGATTTGAAAATTCCAAAAATATTTTTTTCGAAGAGATCGGAAAATTTCACAAATGTTTCATATATTAACATTGAAAATCGGACCATTAGTTGCTGAGATATTGACGATAGAAAATGGTGGGTTGTTTGGATGAAACTTAGAAAACATCAATTTTCCTGTTTTTAAACCTTTGCATTGCAATATCTCAGCAACTAAAGGTCGTATCAACAAAGTCCAAATAAGCAAAATATAGAGAATTTTCTCAGCTTTTCAAAAATATTTTTTTCAAAACTGGGCAAACATGTGCACTAATTTAAAAATGAAAACTGCGACTATTTTCAAAAAGTCACTTAAATATGGCTATAACTTGAAAACGGTGCACTTTATCAAAATTTTAGTAAAGTACTTTTGATTGCAAATTTGATTTTACATCGAAAATGAAGTTGAAAAATTTTACGACAAAATTTCGATTTTTGAAAAATCAGTATTGATTAAAAATTCATAACTCGGTCAGTGATTTTGCACAACCTGAAATTTCTGAAAAGTTGGCATTTTATGCCTTCTAAAACATATCAAAAATAAAAAAATTAAAAATAGTGTTTTTGTAAATCAAGTTTTAGTGATAAAAGTTAAATAAAAATCACCAAATTTTTACCGTGTATTATTTTTCCAGTGTAGTCCGTATCCATACCTACAACTTTGCCGAAGACACCAAATCGATCAAAAATTCCTTCAAAAGATACAGATTTTGAATTTTCATACATAATTTTTGTATGGACAGCTGCCGAATTTGTATGGAAAATTATATGGACAAACTAATGATGCAAAATGGCTTCTTTGGGCATACCGAAGGCACCAAAAAGTTTCAGTCGGATTAAAAATAGAAGTAAGAATAAGAAGTAAGAAGTAAGAAGTAAGAAGTAAGAAGTAAGAAGTAAGAAGTAAGAAGTAAGAAGTAAGAAGTAAGAAGTAAGAAGTAAGAAGTAAGAAGTAAGAAGTAAGAAGTAAGAAGTAAGAAGTAAGAAGTAAGAAGTAAGTAAGAGTAAGAAGTAAGAAGTAAGAAGTAAGAAGTAAGAAGTAAGAAGTAAGAAGTAAGTAAGAAGTAAGAAGTAAGAAGTAAGAAGTAAGAAGTAAGAAGTAAGAAGTAAGAAGTAAGAAGTAAGAAGTAAGAAGTAAGAAGTAAGAAGTAAGAAGTAAGAAGTAAGAAGTAAGAAGTAAGAAGTAAGAAGTAAGAAGTAAGAAGTAAGAAGTAAGAAGTAAGTATTTAAATCGACATAGAATCCAAAATCTTCAGACAAATTTCAGCTTGTTTCACTGGTACTTGCCTCTAATTCGTCGGTATCGTCGCGGCAACGGCCAACTCAATTAGGCCAACGGCAAAAACTTTGAAATGAGCCGGCTAAAGTGTGCCCCGACCAGCTTATGTACAACCCGACTGGCGATAGCGATTAAATTCCTTCACTTCAGCTGCACCTCGAAAATCTCTCACTCTTTTCTGTACAGAGTTAAAATATTTACTAAGTAATGACGTACCACGTCCCAAAAGTTCAACCCAACACCCATCAACCGATTCGATTTTCCTCCTATTTTTTTCTACACATTTTCTCTTAATTCTGGATGTTTCACGATATTTAACCAACAGATTAATGAGATAAAAATTAATTCTAATTTGCATTAGTCCTGCATTGCATTTGTCCTTTTCCGATGAAAGCAATTAGACTTTTTTTTAATTTTAATTAAATATTTTGAAATTACACAAATTTTCATAATTCATTACATGGGTCATAAAAGAACACGGATTTGATAAAGACTGGAGTATTTTGAGTAAAAAACTATTTTTTTTTTCTTAAACAGTATATGTTTCCATTGTTGAAAGTAAAATTACCACATATTCATTAGCCCAACTTTTCATCCTGCACAAACTCAGCCAAAAAAGCAAACACACACTTGCAGAGAACCCACTTACGACACCGACGTACGGTGATGATGATATGCTACCGCTCCAAATCACTAAAATAAAAGAAAACCCCGCTCCTGCTCGGGGGTACACGTGGCAGCCCGCACCTCCCCTTCTACCAACCTTTTTTTCGCATCATCACCTTGTTTTTTCCTCAACAAGGAGAGAAAGCAGACTCAAGTCCCACACGCAAAACGTAGTTGGATCCATAACAGGGAAAGAGCTTTCGCTGGCAAGGATCAACAACAGCCCGATCCTTGACGGGCTTGATTCTGCATTCGCTACAGTTCATGGCACTGTGAGAAATTGTTCATAAGTTTGGAATTTATTTAGGTACAACAGAAATAAAAAAGAAATAGAAAAACATTTTATTAATTAATGTGAAAAAAAATAAAAAAAACTAAATTTGATTTTTCCCTCCGTGCCCCACCACTTCTCCAGCAGCCAGCTCACGAGAAGGCAAACACACATTCATCTCATTTATACGAATCATTTTATTCCATTTCTTTCCAGTTGCGTTTTTTTTTGTCTTGAGAGGTTTTCCACCCACCCTCAACTCGCAACTTGAGTTTTTTCCCCCCTGCGAACTCCACGGTAAACATCCTTACACGCTCTCGTTTTTGGTGGCTCGCTGGTGGCGCAACCAATTTCGCAGTGGAGCATCATATCACCCATCTATCACCGGCAGCAGCAGTTGGTTGCAAAAGATGTAGAGGAGCTAGGTATATGCTACATACCACTTTGGAAGAGCAGAGGAGTCGTATCTTGCCTCCGAGATTCACTCATATCCCGATGCTCGAGAAGTCATTAGCGTTGGTTGTGGATTTATCAATTTTGCAGGGTTTTCCGGAAATCAACTTCGGCATGTTAAATTTTTGTACATAATACTTTTTTGAATAATTTTTAAAGCTTCGAATTATTTTTTTTATAAAGGTGCCACTAATCACCTTTCATTTGCGTCCAAGAGATCTCAAATTTGAGTTGAAACGATGTAAAATTCAGTTTTTTTAGAAATGTGAGTGAAAATCGACATTTTTTTTTGAAAGACCACCCTAACACGGAGTAGGTCACCCTATTGGCCAAACAAAAATCTGGTAAAATAACTTCGACCAGAAAAATTTCAATCCCATATTGAGCCAGATCCAAGCTCTTCAGTTTTTGGCCTTGCTGTATTCCTGGAAAATCGCTTTAAGGCACATTTGTCTTGCTCATAAGGTTACATGTTAGGAATTATTGGAAGAGTAGTGTTTTATAAGGTTTAAAAAAACAAAGAAATAATTATCTAAAGTTTGTTGTAGCTTTTTTTACGAGACGACATTATTTGCATTAAAATGATGTTAATGCAAAAGAGACAATTTTTAAGTGTTAAAGCCTTGAAGGATTTATTCTGATTTTGCAGGGGCCCATTTACAAAATGCCAGTCTTGAAAGCAGGGCTGTGGAGTCGGAGTCAGAGTCGGAGCCGGAGTCGGTGGAGTCGGATCTTTTTGGGAACCTGGAGTCGGAGTCGGAGTTAGAGTCATAAAAACTCTAATAGCTGGAGTCGGAGTCGGAGTCAGAGTCGTAAAAACTCTTATAGCTGGAGTCGGAGTTGACTAAATTGTATGAGTTGAAGTCGGAGTCGGAGCCGGAGTCGTAAATTTCTTATAGACCCAGAGTCGAAGCTGGAGTCGGAGTTGTCAAAAAATTTAATATAATTTACGAATTTATTTATTGTTCAATATTTGTTATAATTCAGGTTAATTTCCATTTTTTATATTTTAAATTTATCAATTGAATTGCGTGCACTGCGTTGACATTTTTTTGTTTAATTTATTTTTTGGTTCAAGATATTTATCAGATACCATGATGTTTTCGAAGCATTTTTATTGTGATTGGAAAGTTCACTATCAGTATTTAACAAAAATGATAATTAAATCTTTTACTTGGAACGCAACATGCTCATTTTGTATGTAAATAAACACAAATCAATCATTTCAAGCTGACAAAAAATATCGAAAATAAGTTGCAACTAATTTTGAAATACAGTTAAACCGGCGCTCTTGTGCCTCGCATATGCAACTTTGCATATACGAGTCATTGTATTTATTATTACCCCAATATTTACAATTTCTATACAAAACTCTTAAATGTGTTGATCCTTAAATAATATCGTTGAACAAGTCTATTTTTTTAAATGCCTCAAACCGGGGTGATATAATTGATATAATTTAATTAATTTTTCAAATATTAGAATTTTCTCTTGTTTTGCATGTTTAAAGTGTGTACTAGGCTGGATTACACAATGTCTATGTACGTCTTCTCAAATAAATTCAAAAAAGGTTTTATAAACAGTTACTTTGAAAATTGTTTAATTCAAAACCAGGGTATCTTTAATAGTTACTGCACACCTATTTCTCATTACTGGATTCAGTTTAATTTACTGAAATCTGCACTGCTGAAATTTTCAGTAAATGAAAACTTGCTGAAAAAAAAAAACAATTGAAAATTAGAGTAGCTAGCTTATTAACCTAAAAAATGAATGTAAATTGTAGTCAAATAAAATGTTCCAATTTTTCAAACATCAAAATTCAAATTTACTCAGTAAATTGTTGTGCTAAAAATGCGTTTTTTTAATGTTTAAAATACAGATTAGGTGTCGGAGTCGGAGTCGGAGCCGGAATCAACTAATTTTGGAAAGCTGGAGTCAGAGTCGGAGTCGGCTAGAGTTGGTAGGCCGGAGTCGGAGTCGGAGCCGGAGTCGCTTGAAATATGACCCGACTCCACAGCCCTGCTTGAAAGACATGTTTAGATATTTAGAGAGCTCATATATTCAACAATATAAACTGTTCATACCGTCATCAGGGGTGACATTTTTGTAGGACCCAATCTTACCCCCAGACCCAATGTCACTTGTGATGATGGTATTCGCATAATTGTCCAAATGCACTTTTAGCAAGTTGGTAAATCGAGTAAAAAAGTTTGAAAATGTAATTCCGGTGAATTTTCAATTCACAATTATATACCTGAATATTAGTTGAACAGGATATTCACACGTGCTCTTGTAAAAGCTTTTGCTTACTTTTCATTGAAAATAGTTTGATGTATTTATTTTGAATTTGAAAATCTACTCAGTCCCATGCATGCATTTTCTTCATTGGATATTCAAATGATTTTTAACAAGCTGAATGGTTGTTGTTTAATATATTCACAAAATCGAATTGAACTAGACTCTTATTTAAGTACAGTCCAGACTCGATTATCCGAAGCCTCGATTATCCGAAATTTTGATTATCCGAAGTTTGATTATTCAAGGTTTATATGGGACTTCGGATAATCGAATCACGAACAAAAATAATAAAAAATCGTTTTTTTTTCATTTTCTTGTTTTTGATATAAAATTTGAGTACTACGACCATTTTAGTCGAATTAGGGTTGTTGATTGCCTTTAAAAAAATAAAATGCATTTTTTTTTCAATATAGCATCACCGCCATTTGGCCGCCATATTGGATTTAAAAATCCTAAATAATTTTAGCGTAGTTTAGGGGTCATACCTATGCTCAACAATCAAAAATCAGACAACGAAAAAAAAATTTTTTTCGTGATTCGATTATCCGAGTGAAATTTTTCCGATGCCTTCGGATAATCGAGTTTGGACTTTACTAATTTTCTATGATTTGGAATATTTGTTTCAAATATAGGAAAAAATCAAAGATTTATTTTATTTTTGTATGGATTTTTCTTGATTTTTTAAAATGTTTATATTTTCGATTTAATAATTATTGTTGCTATGCTATGCTATGCTAAAAATTATTGATGGTTGTATATCATTCTTAAGTATTTTTTACTTGCTTCTCCTTTGAGCTAGTTTGTTTTATTTTATTAATAATTTTCATCAGCTTTGAAAAAAAAAACGAAATCGAATCTATTATTTTCAATTTATTAAGTGTTTTGTAAGAATTTAACAGTTCTGCTCCAGGATGTTACAATCAGAGGTATGAAAATTCAAAAATCTGTATTCTGAGAACGAATTTTCTATTCAATCGGCAATCGGCAACGTTGAAAGCATTGCCTTGAAAAATTTTTACGCTTTAAATAATATCCTTTTCTTAATTAAACCTTTCACAAAACAAAATCATCGCACAAATAAGCATTTTTGATAAATCTCGACAAATATGTGATCAATATCAAGTGACAAAAAAAAAAAGAATTTATTGTGAACTATTCTGATCTTTAGAGTCAAAATTCTCTCAAATCGACTCTCTGGCTGTCGATCTTCTCTATATCAATATTGCTCCTTGCACCGATGATTGCTTCAGTCCCTTCAAACTGCATACTTCGATTCTCTTCATTTCTCGATATTTTCTATTGCTTGAAGGATGTCTTCCTCGACGGTCCCTTGTATTCTTTTTGCTTTTCAAAACTTTTCCGGTTGTCAATAATTTCACTTTCTCGTGACTTGCATAGACATTTTTCTTTGAGAAACGAAGCTTTGAAGGGTGTTTGACATTTGTTTGTTTTTGTTTGCTGGACGTTACCATGATTCTCTCCCATAGCTGGTAAGGCCATTGCAAATATTTTTCAAAGTTTATGTCGCCCCCCCCCCTTCAAAATTGGTCCGCAAAATATATTTTTTTTCAAAAATCTTCAAAATTTTAATGAAAATAGAATTCAAATCAACTTCAAACAATCAAAAACGCATTTTTCTGCATTTATAATGATATTTAGCATGTTTGGGCTGTATTAAAAGTATTTTGAATTGTTATGAAATTCCAATGTACAGCACCGCAAAAACTGTTTTTTTTTTCCAAAAAAAAATAGTTTTCGTCAATGCTTAGGTATTTTTGAAACTAATGATTGCAAAACAACTGGGCAGGTGTAACATGCATTTTTAAACATTTTGTACATTCAAATGTTGAAACCAAAAAATGGGTTATTTTTTTTTAAAGAGTGTAACAATTTTGTTTTGAAACGCCTAAAATGTTGCTGAAGACACCAAATCGATAAGAAAAACCTGTTCTCAAGATACAGATTTTTGTATATTTGAATAGAATTTTTGTTTTAACGGTGATGCAAAATGCCTTTTTTGGCCATGGATAAAATACACACAAAGTTTGATGCAAAATAAAATTTACAAAAAAAATAATTTTCAAAAAAATCTCATATTTAAGAAGATGTCTGTCAGCAATAATCTTAAATAAAAAAAATTAAAGATTATGCATGTATAGATTTTTTTTATTTAAACAATTTCATCCAACCAAATATTTTCAAAATCCCTTAGTCTTCTCCACCTATGCCAGTTAAACTCAGCTTGTAGGGAGAGTGATGATGCAAGTTGCATGAACCTCGCAGCAGAAAGAAAGCAAGGCAAAACCCAAGCTCCTTTGGCAGATCCTGCAGGAGCAGTAAGTTGTGATTTTTTTTTCTTCTCGCATGAACAGAAGACGAAAAAAAGGTGTGCAAATATATGAGACTATGAATGTCGCGTGGTGGAGGTCGGAGGGTGGGCAAAGGGCAAAAGGTTGAGGTTGAAGTTTTTCCACGGGATATGAGAAAAGTATACTCTGCTGGAGGAGAAAAAAAACGGTGGTGGGTTTGGGGCGAATCTTCCACTAATCGGTGAAAGCTTGTTGATGCAATGATGACGACGATGAAGACGATGGAGATGGTGCTGATGTGGGGAATAAGGTGAAAGTTTACGATTACGAGATCTTTTTTTTTTACTTTTTTTGAGTTGGAGGGTTTTTTTTGTTGCTCAAGGCAAATAAGTAATCCGGTGGAAATTGGATGCATGATGCTGTTTTCGTGCAGGTCCTGGATGAGCAGAAAACTCACTTATCGCTTATCTTGCAAGAGTGATGAGTGGGCAACATCTGTTATCATGAAGTAAGATAAATTGGTAATCATGGCAGAAAATATTTGGTTTTATTTTGTATATGATCAACTTTTTAAAAAATATTAAGAAAATTCTGAATTCTATTTTATTATTTTTTCTGAATGTCCAAATTTTCAAACAAATATAAAAAAAAATTATAAAAAGCTTTAATTTGAAAAAAAAAAAAACTTATTTTTAGGGACAAAAATTTCATGAATCATGAATCAAACTGTGATTTGTATGTATGAGTAAAAATGAACGATTTGCGAAGTGTAAAGACAAACATCCTCTGAAGGAAAAGGGGTTTGACATGAGGGAATTGCATAAAGTTTTCATGCGGTTTTTTCCAGAATCGTGCAATATGTGTTGCTTGTTTTTCTTTTTTTTTTCAAAATAAAAACTTATTCTCAAGGAAAACCCCTACTGGTAGTGATGGTGATGATGATGCAAGACGTTTTACTGGCAGTTTTTTTCCCATTTGAAATGGGAAGGGATAAAACTGGTAGCAGTGTGGAGAAGTGGAAAAGTGGAAGATAAAAACAACACATAAACAGTTCAGAGAAGCTGCAGCCGAGGTAGAACATATGTTTGTTGAATGTCTCTCAGAGTGGGTGGGAAAAAGTAAGGAAAAGAGTTTTGCACCCTTTTTACTCGTGAGGATGCAAATGTAGTTGAGTGCAGGAAGGGATCTGGGAGTGTGGTTTATTAAAACTGAATAAAACATTTCTAATTAAGTTTATTT
Organism: Culex quinquefasciatus; assembly: GCF_015732765.1. NCBI lineage: Eukaryota > Metazoa > Arthropoda > Insecta > Diptera > Culicidae > Culex > Culex quinquefasciatus. Next base: position 53,787,299 of record NC_051862.1, on the reverse strand, counting down.
TTCTCGACTTGAGTGAAGTGTTGATGTTTTTCCTCTGTTTCCACTTGCAAGAGTTGAGCGGAGATGTGTAATGGCTTTGATTGGCGAGATTTGTCTGGAGCAGTTAAACTTTGCATTTATATGTGAAAAGAAGATGTCGTGGTGAATCTAAGAAAAAAGCTTTTCATTTGTGATACCTTAGATTTTTGCTTTGATTTTCTAGAATTTATTGAACCTTTCAATTCATATTTATTACTGTCTGTCACAAATTAATTTTCTACAATACAAGTACTTTACCCTTGTTTTATCCTCATGAATATACAACATTCACGCTACCCACTTTCCTAAGCACGAAAAAAAAGAATAATCATCGATGAAATATATTCATATCGACGATACACGCGCCACCGCCGACATACTTAAACATATATCTCCTCGCACTCCCCTCAAACGAATTTCGAGGAAAATCTTTTTTTCGGTATAGTTGGAATGAAAATGAGAACCACACGCAGAAAATCAATTTCGTCGTCACTACTAGCGCTCAAGGACCGACCCAAAAATAATACTTTGAGGCCAAAAGTAAAACAAAATTTGCATTAATTTCCTCCTCATGTCTAGAAAATTTTATAAGGAAAAGGGGTGGGGAGGACTCGAAATATACCTGGAACAGACTAAAAGCACCGCATAAAAATGCTTACACGCACTCGTAAAAATTACGCAACCTCCTAATGTGGCCGAAACTTAGTATTCCTTGTGAGGGGAAGGTGGGGTCAATTGGGCATCATTTTACAAACTTATGTTAAATTTGACAATTTTTTTTTAAATTGCTGACAAAAATAGTCGTAAAAATGTCACATGTTTTAACGTGAAGTTTCACCCCAATTCCCCACCTACCGCTCAAATAAAGCGAAATCAACCCCTTGGCGAAGGTGACTTCAAAGGAGTCGTCGTCGTCGTATCAAGAATGTGAATAATGAACAAGTTTATTAATGTGGAACCTAAAGGTCGACTACGAGGGAGTAGGGGTGAACCTCTCGAGAATGTTTTCCCATAAAAATTGATGTTACACACACGGTGGGGTCGCGCAGCCAGGTGGGTCGAAATCCTTTAACTAAAAAACACACACACACACACACACACACACCAAAAAGGGTGCCCTTGCCTGCACGATTCCGTGGAATAGATTGGAACGCGAGCGAACCGCCGAAAAACGAAAAAAGAAACCTGAAAAATTTTCCAAAAGAGGAAGTTTTACCTTTTTATGAGATCTTGATATGTGTGTTTTAGGGCTCGTTGGCGGCCGACGAGGAGGAAAATAATGAAGGGAAAAAAGGGTTGATTTTGCCTATATGTCGAACTGACATGCAATCGAGTTTTCGGCTTTATGTTTTTGAATTGAATGTCGTTGACTCGCGAGGAGGACGGTGTAGTCGGAAATGGAAATAAGGTTAAATGGAACTTTTATGGATGTTTGGCGGTGGTTTATCGTGACTTTGGCACTCCATCAATTCTTGTTTTGGTAGTATGGGTGACTGAATGAATTCTGCTTTATTTTGTTACTAAAAATCTCCATTTAAATTCTTTACTGTAAAAATATAATCAATGATCTTAAGAAAAAAAAATCCCTTAAACTTGACGTCCTTTTTAAAATTTTAAATTTTTTTTTCAATAAACTATCTATTTATAAATGCTTCCTGATGTTTTGTGAAGGAGAACAAAAACTAAAATAAATATATCTGAGCTGTTCATCATTTTGAAAGAAGAGTTTATCATTTAATTTCATGTAAGTGCATGTTTAAAATTAAATAAGATATTTTTAATTTTAAATAAATCTGTATTATTTTTTTCAAAAACAAGAATTAAATCCAGACCTGCCTTGAATGTTTCAGAAAAAAACTTATGAAAACAACCAAAGCACAACCATTTGAATAAAATATAAATATTGACAAACGCGTTGTGCCAGACCATAATGCGTTTGTAATCTTATGGTAATGTCTTAAATTTGTAAATTATAAATGAAATTATGAAAATCTTCACATCTTTTCAATTAAATGGTCACAAAGTTCAACATACAAAAAAAATTGTTAATGGCCCTTGAGCGCTTCACTTGAAAAAAAAAAATGCAGAGATTCACAATATATATTCTTCTGAAAAGTTCAAAATTAATTGAACTTATTTTATTTTTCTTACCAAAAATATGTTTTTTGAAAAAAATTTCTCTCTGATACTTTGAAGATTTGTTGAGAAAAATAGGAGCAACAAATTTATAAATTTATAAATAAAATTCTTGTCCATGAACCCTGACTGTAACATTTACCGAAGTAAAATTTTCTTGTTTCTTTTTAATGTTGATTGTCATGAATTTTGATGACCATATCGTCCAATTTCATCGTTGATGTGTGAGAATAATGGGAAAAGTATTTTAATATTTTTTTTGCAATTCCGTCGTGAAAGTACTTACTTTTCCTGTCATTCTTGAACGACGAAATAGCCTACTTTTCTGTACCAAAAATAACAGAATCGAATAGCAACACTTTTCAAAATAAATGCTGAAAAGTTCTACTTTTCAGCACTCAAATGGGTGCTGAAAAGTTGAACTTTTCAGCACTTGTTTCGAAAAGTAACACTTTTCAACATTTTTTTGATTTAAACGATTTATTGACACAATACATGAAAATTTGACATAAAATTTCACTCAGTGTGTGTTTTTTGGAATTGCAAAAAATGTTGTATGTAACTCGTTGCAAAACTTGATTTTTTCAGCACTCTTCGTATTTATCCAACTCGGTGAACCTCGTTGGATAAATGTACGACTCGTGCTGAAAAAATCCTCTTTTTGCAACTTGTTGCATAAACTACTATTAGATAGTCATAAACTATGAAAATCTTTCAACGCTTTCTGTAAGCTACAATATTTAAAAAAAGTTGAACAAAAAAATTGCAGATTTTTTTATCAACTTTTTTTTCACTAAAACTCAATTTCCCAAAATATGTGTTTTTTGATTTTCGAGATTTTTTGATATGTTTTAGGGGAAAAAATCCGCAACTTTTGATCCATAACGAAACATGGTCAAAAAATCTGCCGCCAAGTTATGAATTTTTGCAAAAAAAAACAGTGATTTTTGGAAAAAATCGAAGTTTCATGCAAAAACAAGTTTGACATTTTTTTAATGCAAACTTGAATTTTCAATCGAAAAGTACTTTACAGATTTTTTGATAAAGGGCTCCGTTTTCAAGATATAGCCACCAAAAATTTGATTTTAGCAAAATATTTGCAGTTTTTCAATTTTTAAATTTTTTTTTTGAAAAGTTCAGAAAATTTGTTATAAAATTATCTAAGAGACATTAAAGATTGGACTTCGGGTTGCTGAGATAGAGCCGCTTTAAGAAAAAGAAACACGAAAATTGAAGTTTTCTTAATCTCACCAAAACAACCCACCATTTTCTAATGACCATATCTCAGCAAATAATGGTCCGATTTTCAATGTAAATGCATGAAAAAATCGTGAAATTTGCCGATCTTTTCGAAAAAAATATTTTGAAATTTTTCAAATCAAGACTAGCATTTAAAATGGGCGTAATATTCAATGTTTGGCCCTTTAAAATTAAAAAAAAATCAAAATATTTTTTCGAAATGATCGGAAAATTTCACGATTTTTTCATGTATTAAAATTGAAAATCGCACCATTATTTGCTGAGATATGGTCTTTAGGAAATGGTGGGTTGTTTTAGTGAGATTAAGAAAACTTCAATTTTTGTGTTTCTTTTTCTTAAAGCGGCTCTATCTCAGCAATCCGAGGTCCAATCTTCAATGTCTCTTAGACAATTTTATAGAAAAGTTTCTGAACCTTCAAAAAAAAATATGTTTAGAAACGGTCACTCATGGTCACTATTTTTAAAAATTGAAAAACTGCAAATATTTCGCTAAAATCAAACTTTCGGTGGCTATATCTTGAAAACGGAGCCCTTTATCAAAAAACCTGTAAAGTACTTTTCGATTGCATATTCAATTTTGCATTGACAAATAATGTCAAACTTGTTTTTGCATGAAACTTCGATTTTTTCCAAAAATCACTGTTTTTTCAAAAATTCATAACTCGGCGGCAGATTTTTGACCATGTTTCTCTATGGCTCAAAAGTTGCGGATTTTTGTCCCTTAAAACATATCAAAAAATCTCGAAAATCAAAAAATACGTATTTTGGGAAATTGAGTTTTAGTAAAAAAAAAGTTGATAAAAAAATCTGTAATTTTTTTTTCTGTGTACCTATTTTTTTCTCAAAAGTCCTCAACAATACCTACAACTTTGCCGAAGACACCAAATTGATCAGAAAATTCACTCAAAAGTTACAGCTGTTTGAATATTTACATACCATTTTTGTATGGACAGCAGCCAAAATTGTATGGAGACTTGTATGGGTGAACCAATGACTCAAATAGCTTATTCGGTCATAGGGAAGGCCCCCACAAAGTTTAAGTTAAAAAAAAAAATCCATTTCCGGTTTAGGTAGAGAATTGCTCAGTTCTGATATTTTAACTGATATCTAAAGTAAGAATATGATATTTATCTATTAAAATTAATTTATTTTATTGTAATGGATGCATGATTGAAAAACAGTTTTTTTTATCAGATTTTGTTTTAAAGATGTTGTTTCAAGTGTGATAATCTTCCACAAAAAGCACCTCAAACTTATTTCATTTCCCGAAAATCGCTCTCTCTCTCGCAATCGCCCCTTAACCCCACATAATTGACCGCCACCCACTATACTTGCGCTTATAATTCCGTAAAATAAAAGAAGTGCAAAAAAGGAGGCATCTCAAGAGCGCCAAAATTACGAGATAAACCTGAATGGCCACTGCTGTTGTGTACCTTCGAAGCGAAAATGTCCCCTCTAGCGTAAACATCGGTGACGACCACGTCAATTAGCCCGGGAGGCTCGGAGGAAATTTTTTCTTGCATTTCCACCCAAATAAACACACGCGCTCGGGTTGAAAATCCCCAACATAAGCAGCACCATAAACCCGAAAACACTTCATTCTGGAGAGCCGAGCTAATTTGCTAATGAGCATTCTCCTATTCTTCCGCGATTTTTTCTTTTTTGTATGGGGACTCCAAGCTTGTCAACCCGAAGTAACGAAAGTGGGAGGCGAAGGGTTTTCCAAATGCATTTTCCCGTTGCTGCACTTGAGAAAACGACCACCAACTGGCTGGCAGCAGCAACGCCAGTCACCGAAAATGATGCTGTTGTGTTAAGGACATAATGCGGAAAAGCAGCTGCAAATCTCTTACTGTTTTCCAGTTGCCTTTTTCAACCTTTTTTTTGCGACTCCAGAAATGGACCTGATTCGAGGAAATGGGAAAAACGTCTGAGCAGGTCCTTTGGCAACACACCAGTGAGCAGAGAGAGAGGACTTCTGCTTCACCGGAGTTGGACACGGTGGGTTGAAATCACTAACAAAACTTGTAATTCAAGTTCTTAGTCAAAGCCATAGTAGAAGTCGTAGTCATAGGTCCAAGTCGTAGGTCCAAGTCATAGGTCGTAGTCATAGGTCAAAGTCATAGGTCAAAGTCATAGGTCAAAGTCATAGGTCAAAGTCATAGGTCAAAGTCATAGGTCAAAGTCATAGGTCAAAGTCATAGGTCAAAGTCATAGGTCAAAGTCATAGGTCAAAGTCATAGGTCAAAGTCATAGGTCAAAGTCATAGGTCCAAGTCATAGGTCCAAGTCATAGGTCGTAGTCATAGGTCCAAGTCATAGGTCGTAGTCATAGGTCGTAGTCATAGGTCAAAGTCATAGGTCAAAGTCTTAGGTCAAAGTCATAGGTCCAAGTCATAGGTCAAAGTCATAGGTCCAAGTCATAGGTCAAAGTCATAGGTCCAAGTCATAGGTCAAAGTCATAGGTCAAAGTCATAGGTCAAAGTCATAGGTCAAAGTCATAGGTCAAAGTCATAGGTCAAAGTCATAGGTCAAAGTCATAGGTCAAAGTCATAGGTCAAAGTCATAGGTCAAAGTCATAGGTCAAAGTCATAGGTCAAAGTCATAGGTCAAAGTCATAGGTGCAAGCCATAGGTCAGAGTCAGAGTCAGAGTCAGAGTCAGAGTCAGAGTCAGAGTCAGAGTCAGAGTCAGAGTCAGAGTCAGAGTCAGAGTCAGAGTCAGAGTCAGAGTCAGAGTCAGAGTCAGAGTCAGAGTCAGAGTCAAAGTCAGAGTCAGAGTCAGAGTCAGAGTCAGAGTCAGAGTCAGAGTCAGAGTCAGAGTCAGAGTCAGAGTCAGAGTCAGAGTCAGAGTCAGAGTCAGAGTCAGAGTCAGAGTCAGAGTCAGAGTCAGAGTCAGAGTCAGAGTCAGAGTCAGAGTCAAATGCTTATGATAAAATCCTAAAATTATCAACTTCAACCCCACCGTGTCCTCCGTGCTTGTCCACGTGGTCCATGCTCCAAGCAAACAAGTGGTTGTTCTGTGGCAACAACCATCTCAACTGAGCTGGTGTGCATGTGCTTCAATACACACAACCCCAAACAGCGTAGTCAAACCTAACCCTGACAAGTCGGACAAGAGTCCTCGACGATTGCTACTTTTCTCCGCACCCCGAACTCTAAGGACTCCAACGACGACGAGTGGGCCGAATTTCATCGTAGGAATGTCATACAAAAAGGCCTGAACCGCTGCAAGGTCTGGAAGATAGCTTCTCGCCCATACAAGGCCCATTGAGTTTTGTAACCAAATTCAAGCCTGTATGCAATCGTTGCGAGGGGAGGATGCTGCAGAAATGTCGGATTTTCCTGGGTCGTCGGAAAATGAAAACAAGATGATCACACTCGGGCTGTATGCAAAACCGCAAGCACACACACACACCGCAGAAAGTCGATGGAGCTAATTATTTCGTTGTTTTCCCCGGCCGTTGTCAAGTGGGACTGTATGGGAATGAAGGTCCGCGCTGAGGACTAAAGACTTGTACTTGTTCCTTTATTTTTGGGGAATTTTGAACGATGAGTTGTGTGCATTTTGAGAAGGGCATTGTTTTGGGACTGAAGTTGGTGGATTTTTCATTCATTACTGAAGAGTCGTGAACTTGGTACTATTTGTACAAATTCAATGGTCTAACAGGTTAAATTTTGCTAATCGTGTTGCTGCAATGAGATTCCTGCTTAAGAGCACTTTGAAAGAGCAGGCCTTTCTAGAGCAGTTATGAGAAAAATAAAAAAGTTGTTTCTTTTTCCAAATCTAACAAATTTTAAAAATTCGTGTAAACTTTCGAAATGTTTCCAAAATTGTCAACATTTTTTTCGATTGTGCAATAAATGTTGTCATAATAGACAACACAGTTGTTCAAAATTGGAAGAATTGGTAATGATTTTGGTTGTAGAACCAAATCAAGATAACTTAAGCAATTTAATTTTTAGTTAAGTGTAGTGTGGGAAAGGTGAGCATCTAATAACAATCATGTTTTGCAATTAGGTTTTTTTTTCACCTCAAACTTAGATTATATTTTGGTAATTTGAGTTAGTTCAACTAAGACGTACTTACAAAACTAAAATATCAATTTTAGAGTTGATTACCTTACTATTTTTGCATAAATTTTATTTTTTGGTCCTATTTAGACAGCAATGCCTTTTTTCAGTGATTTTGAATCAATACTATCACAAATAAAAGTTATTCGATGCGTTTGTATTTTTTTTTTCATTCAGAAATGTATGGAAATTTAAGTGCGCACCTTTGCACTCTTTTTCTTTTTTAGTTTACTGATGATGAAAAAAAAGAAAAAAAAAATTCAAAAATTCTTTAATGATTATCTAAATAATCGGCTTGGATAAACACTAGTTAGATGGTTTTAGAGATTAAGTGATTCTGATGTTTTGTAAATCTTATTTAGTAAACTTCTAAAATTAGATCAAAATGGCCAAATAGTGATTTTTGCCCTTAACTTACACAAACTTCAACTTTACTATTTTTTTTTTCAAATTCATAAAAATAACCTTAAAACTAATCAAAACCCGAATATGAGCTGGTGCACACCTTTGTCGAGTGAGCACTATTGCCTCGTACTTTAGCTCGTACTACTCTATTGTGTTTGATAGCTTGAAATGTCAAGTAGATTTTTTTATTGATCAAATAAATGTCAAAAGTACAATATACGTAATACTTGTAATTTTCTCAAATATAGTTCAATTTTCTTAGGATAATGAAAACTAACTAATACTAATTTGAAAGCAAAAATTATGTATTCATTGCATATGACCTTTCTAAAAACCAAACTTAAACAGTATTAACAGTTCCTCTGGTGGTGACGGTACGATAGCGGATTCGTATAACAATATTTTCCTCGAAGCTCGAGCCTAAATTCATAGTGGGCAATCTCGTGCCCGGTGCAAAGATTTATTCAAAAACTTCATAAATTAAAAAAAAATTCAGAATTGTTTTTAATCTCTTAAATTCAAAAAATTAAAAAAAAAATTAAGAAATTTATGAAATTTAAAGAATTTTACAAATTCAAGAATTTCAAGGATTTTAGGAATTTCAAGAATTTCAAAATTTTTAAAATTTAAAAAATTTCAAGAATTTCCAAAATTTCAAGAATTTCAAGAATTTTAACAAAATTATGAATTTAAAGAGTTTTAAGAAATTCAAAAGTTTCAAAGAATTCAAAAAATTCAAAAAATTCAAGAAATTCAAGAAATTCAAGAAATTCAAGAAATTCAAGAAATTCAAGAAATTCAAGAAATTCAAGAAATTCAAGAAATTCAAGAAATTCAAGAAATTCAAGAAATTCAAGAAATTCAAGAAATTCAAGAAATTCAAGAAATTCAAGAAATTTAAGAAATTCAAGAAATTCAAGAAATTCAAAAAAAAATTAAGAAATTCCAGAAATTCAAGAAATTCAAGAAATTCAAGAAAATCAAGAAATTCAAGATATTCAAGAAAATCAAGAAATTCAAGAAATTCAAGAAATTCAAGAAATTCAAGAAATTCAAGAACTTCAAGAACTTCAAGAAATTCAAGAAATTCATGAAATTGAAGAAATTCAAGAAATTTAAGAAATTTAAGAAATTCAAGAAATTCTAAAAATTTAAAAAAATTCAAGAAATTTAAGAAATTTAAGAAATCCAAGAAATTCAAGAAATTCAAGAAATTCAAGAAATTCAAGAAATTCAAGAAATTCAAGAAATTCAAGAAATTCAAGAAATTCAAGAAATTCAAGAAATTCAAGAAATTCAAGAAATTCAAGAAATTCAAAAATTTCAAGAAATTCAAGAAATTTAAGAAATTCCAGAAATTCAAGAAATTCAAGAAATTCAAGAAATTCAAGAAATTCAAGAAATTCAAGAAATTCAAGAAATTCAAGAAATTCAAGAAATTCAAGAAATTCAAAAAATTCAAGAAATTCAAGAAATTCAAGAAATTCAATAAATTAAGAAATTCAAGAAATTCAAGAAATTCAAGAAATTTAATAAATTCAAAAAAATCATGAAATTAAAGAAACTCAAGATAATTTAAAAATTCAAAAATTCAAGAAATTCAAGAAACAGTTTTGCTACTGCCAAATTTTTGTTTTTTTCTAAAAATCTGAGATATAATTTATCTTAATATAATATATGCTTAAGATTGTTCGTCTACCCGTCTTTTAAGTGCCTCAAACTGAAAATTAATGAAATTTTGCTACAATTGGGAGAAAAACGAATATAAGTGTCAGAGGTCACGGTGGCTCTTACGGCTTTTTGAAAACTTACCCGAGATATGTTCTTTACATTTTTTTTTATTTTATACCCAAGTAACCAGAAGCACTAAATCAAAACTCTAAATCCACTCTAAATAAACTTTCACGATGCTATGACACTTTAAATAGTCTTTCCCAATGTTTTGAAACATTTGTAGCTTGAAACATTATTATCTACTGTATAATGACATATAGAACAGCCAATTAAAGTTTCAAAGCATTTAGCTCAATAATGTTTCAAAGCATTAATGGTAAGCTTTATATATCAATGTAAAGTAAGCTTTTAAAGTTACATCACACTTTGACATTTCTTCAAATGTTTCAAAACACTAACTCCACATTAGTGAGAGCAAAGAAAGTTTGGCAGTATTTGGTGGTATTTTTGTTGATGCAGGAAAAATCGTTTGGAGGAGGTCCAGGTTTTACTCGGACGAGATCGTGTTCGGAGTGGCATACGTCTACGCCAGCTTCAACGATACCTTCGTCCACGTTACGGATCTTTTGGGCAAGTAACTATCTGGCGGAGCACCGGCGGCATGAAGGTCAAGGCTGATCGTGACAAGGCTCGCCCTACGCTGCTATGTGGCCGCTTTGTACGTAGGCGGAAAGTGCAAGTCCCTCGGAATCACCTCGCTGCACATGAAGCTGCGTGCCGCCGGCGGAACTTGCACCAAGACCCCGAGACCGGGTGCGCAATCGGTGCTCCGTGCCCTAGCCCGTTCGTCGATGAGTATTGTGAAGATTATCAATATCTTGTAAAGGTTTGAAGTGTATTGATTAATAAATATGTACTTTGTTTCAACCTAGCTAGTGTATTCATTTTTCATGGAACTACCTGAAGGAAGACTCTATCGACAAAAATCAAACGTGTAAACATATTTCAGGACGGGCGAGACGGTTGGCGCAGGGCATCTAGGTGAAACATCTCTGAACATCAAATCAACACGCAGTTTAAAATCTCGAATGAAGCACAATACAGCAAAAAAACGCAAACAAGCTTTCAAAAACCGTCATCCCAGCGTGAAAAGCACTCTCCCAAGAGAGAGAGAGAGCTGCGCGCAAAGCTTTTTTTTTTCTATTTCAAATACTGTCGGTAAGGTAGTATTTTGACGTTTTACCGCGGTATAACTCTATATCAACTCTACCAGTCGCCACTCAATTTTACCTCCATGCGTATAAAGTGAATATAAAGTTTTGAGACTCTGTATGCAAACTTTATATGTTGATATAGAGGGGATTTAAAGCTACCATATACAGTCCCACGGTTACTTGGGTAGTTTTTTGATCTGTTGTAGAATTTTTAAAGGAAACAAATTTAACACAATCTACAACTTTTTCATCCTCCACATTTCTTTTTTTATTGTAAAGGCTGAGCTACCGTGGCCGTCAGATAAGTGGTCAGTAAGAGGTCGTGAATTCGGTTAATCTGAGTAAAAGTTACTTTCTGAATAAAAATTATTTGTGCTGTTGAATTCGTTTAAAAAATCGAAAATAGAATTTTAATTAACTTTTCAACGAACATGAAAATAAAACAAGAACTCTACAACTCATTCAAATTGCTCACAGCTTACTTTAAGACTGTTAATACAACCAGAACAAACCCTGAATTTGCTCTGATTTTAAAAACATTCACCCACTCTTCCCCAACCAGCCAACCTTTCCACACACATTCACTCGGTCGAATCAATAAATCATAATGCAAGCAGAAAGCATTCATAGAAGGATATTTCATTTTTTAAGAATCACTTACTCCTCTCTAGCACTGCAACAAAAGGTGGGTGGTCAGGGTGGGGGAGGGGAACAAGGACCTGCTGCCACCAGACGACGAAGCAGCCGGCAAAAACCATAGAGGCAAGGATGTTGATGACAACACATATACATATAGGTTTGAAAAGGGGGGTGGGAGGGGGATGTGTGCAGATTTTTCCAAGCATTCATTGCCAGAGATTCGCGGCGGTTCGTCCTTGCATGTTGGCGAAAGGATGTGGAATCTTCCTTCTGCCTGGTTTGCATACAATCCTCAATCGTCAGCACAGATGTGGTGGGTGCAGCCAGCATCGGTAGCGTTGGGAGCTCCTGGGGACAATCCGGGAGTGGTATTGAGTAAGTTTCGTTTTTATTAACCTTCGATTGAGTTTTCAATTTGGTAAGAATTGCAAAGCATAAAAAATATACATTTAAAAAAAAAAACTTATAGTTTATAACAAAAATTCAAGCAGCAAAAGTTGCTCAAACTAATCTAATAAATATGAACAAAAAACGGAGGAATATGAGCAGTAGAGGGTTAAGGATCTCCCACAAGACACATCCAGACATACGACGACGAAGACGATGCATACTTTCATTTCCACTAATTTCTTAGTCGCTGGAATTCGTTTCCTTGTGCTTCCTTCCTTGCATGGCACCGTGTCCCACAAGATTTTTTTTCTACTGGAGATGGTGTCCTCCAAACAAAAAAAGTAGGGAATGAGGTTTGGGGACCCACCAACCGCCTCTGTTTGCCAACTCCACACAACAACAGTAAGAACAAGACGACGAGTTTTTTTCTTCTTCTTCTCAAGGAGGCTTGAAAAAAAATGCGACGACAAACTCAGTTTGTATCTTACGATTTTCCTTTTTTTTGCTGCGTTTGTTACAGCGAAAAAACACGGCTCCCGTTTTCCACGGGGGTATAAATATGCGATAAATGGAAATAAATGAATCGAACGTACATAAATTCATATGAGTAAGCAAGAAGGAGCTGCTGCTCACTGTTACTTACTTTTCTACTAACGGTGGGATTAAAGGAGCGAACAATGCTCGACGGGATGGTTCTTGAAGTTTCTTGAGTGTGGGGAAAACCATCCAATTTTTGTAGAATGAAAAATATTGAAATTGGAATTACTGCTGCTGGCCCAACTGTCAATGTGAATGAAAGTTTGAGTTATTTCTGGATACAAACAGAAATAATAAATTATTGATATATTTATATCAGGTTTGGCCCACCTTATTAATGAGCAACTCTCTACGAAATCGGCCGATTTCGACCATTTTTATTTTTTGTATTTTTTTATTTGGCTCAAACTTTGTGAGGGCCTTCCCTATGACCAAATAAGCTATTTTGTGTCATTGGTTCACCCATACAAGTCTCCATACAATTTTGGCAGCTGCCCATACAAAAATGGTATGTAAATATTCAATTTGGTGTCTTCGGCAAAGTTGTAGGTATTGCTGAGGACTTTTGTGAAAAAATAGGTACACTGAAAAAAAATGCAGATTTTTAAATCAACTTTTTTAACAAAAACTTAATTTCCCAAAATACGTATTTTTTGATTTTCGAGATTCTTGATATGTTTTAGGGGACAAAAATCCGCAACTTTTGAGCTATAGGGAAACATGGTCAAAAAATCTGCCGCCGAGTTATAAATTTATGAAAAAACAGAGATTTTAGGAAAAAATCGAAGTTTCATGCAAAAACAAGTTTGACATTATTTTTTAACGCAAAATTGAATTTGCAATCTAAAAGTACTTTACAATTTTTATGATAAAGGGCTCCGTTTTCAAGATATAGCCACCGAAAGTTTGATTTTAGCGAATTTTTTGCAGTTTTTCAATTTTTAAAAATAGTGACCATGAGTGACCATTTCTAAAAATATTTTTTAGAAAAGTTCAGAAAATTTGCTATAAAATTGTCTAAGAGACATTGAAGATTGGACCTCGGGTTGCTGAGATAGAGCCGCTCTGAGAAAAAAAAATACGAAAATTGAAGTTGTCTAAGTTTCACCAAAACAACCCACCATTTTCTAATGACGATATCTTAGCAACCAATGGTTCGATTTTCAATGTTAATACATGAAACATTCGTGAAATTTTCGAAAAGTGTTTAATTTTTAAGTATTTAAAAATGCATTTTGCAATGAGTTTTTCTCAGTGTCACTGCATTTTTCAACTCGTGGTATCTAGGAATCAATTTGTTTAATGATTTAAAATGAAGCTTTTGTTAAATTTTCTGCGCTTTTACAAATTAAAATAATTTCAAAATTTTAATTTCAAAAAATGGAAAAATATTTTAAACATTTTTAACATCCAAAATAAGTGTTTTTGCCCTTTTAAAATGTTACTTCTTGATAACAAAAAAATTAATTTTTTCAATTAAAAAGAGCAGAAATTCTCACAAAAGCTTTAACTTTGAAAATTGTACCAATCGTTTACAAAATATCGTGAGTTGAATTATGAGAGCTAATTAGGTAACAATGGCACTGATAAAAACTCAGTTTTCACAAAATTAAAACTTGAAGAGCCTGTATCTTTGCAAGCAGCAGTCCGATAAAAGAAAAAAAATATGTTAGATTTTTTTCTAGCTTATCGATACTTGTTTTGTCTATAATTTGGAAACGGTGATTTAAAAATATGTTTGGAAATATTTGAGGTTTTGTTTTAAGCAAAAATCCCTTTTTCATTTTTTTTCTTTGCTCCATCCTTAATATTAGCGCGATAGATGCATATTTTTATGTCTGTCTAAAGAAATAAAAAATTAATAATAATTTTTTTTTGAAATTTAAGATAAAGTGATGAAAATTTAAATAAAAAAAAACTAGAAATATTTTGAACAGAAGATGTGTGCAACGTGAGAAAAGAAAAAAACACTCATCTAGTAAAAAATGCTCTCCAGTGAATCTAATTTTTTGAATCACCTCTGTTTTATGACATGATTACAGTCGAATAGCTCTGTAAAAATTTTTTAAGATATTTTTTTATTTAGATGAAACTTTGTAAATATGAATATATTTTAAAATTTAAACGCTTTCAATGAATAATTTTGAATTAAGATTGTTTGGATGTAGCCATTTAAAAAAAGGTGCAAACCTTATGCAGCAAGAAAAATATAAATAAGTACTTAAATTAAAATCCAGACGGTAATAACTAAATTCTTGTCTTTTCAATAACAAATACTGTTAAAATAACAGAAAGTGTTATGGAATAATCTTGAAAAATCCATTTTTGCATAAGAGTTCAATAACAGTTTATGTTATCATAACAAAAATTGTTATTGGTCTGATATTGATTGACAGCAAAAACAACTTGAGAATAACATTTTTTGTTATGGAAGAATAACTCCAAACGTTATTGGGATGATCGGATTAGTTGTTAAAATAACAAAAAATAATAACAAAGATTTGTTCGAAAAATAACGTAAAATGTTATTAGTCTGTTATTACAATAACAATCCAATAACAAAAAAAATCATAACGGCGAATAACAAATCTTGTTATAAATAACATAAAATGTTATTGGCCTAGTATTTTCAAATAACAAAGAATGTTATTCCCAAGTTATTTCCGTCTGCTCGGGATCACGCATTTTTAAAAAAAACTTTCTGTTCGATTTGAAGTTTTCGGTAAAGTTGTAGGACAGTTCAGAAAAAAATGGTTTCGAATATATTTTTTCATGTGTGAGAATTTTGAAATATGAACCAGACATACCATTTGAAAATATCAAACAAAGTTTTTAATAGAAAATGTTGAAGGAAATATTGGCAACCTTCATGAACGATTTTTTAATCATGGTGTTGCAACATCCTAAACTCTGACACAAAAGACCTGATCTGATGAAAAGTATAAGATCAACCTTTAAATTCATTTAAACAAAAAATGTTGGAGGAAAAAAGCGTGTGGCCTTTCTTTGAATTAGTTGATTTTAATCGATGAAAAATAAAACACATTTTGCAATAAATGTTACTCTCAATAAATAAAACTACAAAAGATTCCAGATTTAAAGCAGAAATGATTGTTATTACAAATAGAAAATTTGTATTCATTCATTGCATAAGTTTGTGTAAGCTCTTGTTTTTTTAACATGTGTGCATGATTTCTTCCGTTTTTTCTAATGAATAAATTAAAAATAAATTTAAAAATATTTAGATATTTTGTGAAACTACGATGCATTGCAGTTTTTTTTTTCGCTAAAATTGTGTGTTTTCCACACTAAGTTTTTATAAACACACGATTAAAAAAAAAATAATTCACTCTAGCCTAATATGGATTTTGACATTCTTTTAACCCGTTATAGTTTAGGAAAAAACATGAGCAATTCTCTACCAAAACCGGAAATGGATTTTATTTGTATTTTTTTATTTGGCTCAAACTTTGTGGGGCCTTCCTTATGACCAAAAAAACTATTTTGTGTGATTGGTTCATCCACACAAGTCTCTATACAATTTTGGCTGCTTTCCATACCAAAGTGGTATTTAAATATTCAAACAGCTGTAACTTTTGAGTGAATTTTCTGATCAATACTTGCAGATTGCCACCATATCTCAGCAAATAATGGTCCGATTTTCAATTTTAATACATGAAACATTCGTGAAATTTTCCGATCTTTTCGATAAAAATATTTTGAAATTTTTTAAATCAAGACTAGCATTTTAAATGGGCTTAATATTCAATGTTTGGCCTTTTTAAAATGTTAGTCTTTATTTAAAAAAAATCAAAATCGAAAAGATCGGAAAATTTCACAAATGTTTCACGTATTAACATTGATAATCGGACCATAAGTTGCTGAGATATCGTCATTAGAAAATGATGGGTTATTTTGGTGAGATTAAGAAAACTTCAATTTTCGTGTTTCTTTTTCTTAAAGCGGCTCTATCTCAGCAACCGAGGTCCAATCTTCAATGTCTCTTAGACAATTTTATAGCAAATTTTCTGAACTTCTCCAAAAAAATATTTTTATAAATGGTCACTTATGGTCACTATTTTTAAAAATTGAAAAACTGCAAATATTTCACAAAAATCAAACTTTCGGTGGCAATATCTTGAAAACGGAGCCCTTTATCAAAAAATCTGTAAAGTACTTTTCGATTGCAAATTCAATTTTGCATTAAAAAGTAATGTCAAACTTGTTTTTGCATAAAACTTCGATTTTTTCCAAAAATCACTATTTTTTCAAAAAATCATAACTCTGCGGCAGATTTTTTGACCATGTTTCTCTATGGCTCAAAAGTTGCGGATTTTTGTCCCCTAAAACATATCAAAAAATCTCGAAAATCAAAAAATACGTATTTTGGGAAATTGAGTTTTAGTGAAAAAAAAGTTGAGTAAAAAATCTGCTTTTTTTCCGTGTACCTTTTTTTCTCAAAAGTCCTCAACAATACCTACAACTTTGCCGAAGACACCAAATTGATCAGAAAATTCACTCAAAAGTTACAGCTGTTTGAATATTTACATACCATTTTTGTATGGACAGCAGCCAAAATTGTATGGAGACTTGTATGGGTGAACCAATGACGCAAAATAGCTTATTTGGTCACAGGGAAGGCACCCACAAAGTTTAATTCAAATCAAAAAATACAAAAAATGAAAATGGTCGAAATCGGCCGATTTCGTTGAGAGTTGCTCACATGGATTTTTTTTAAATATTTTTCAAATAGACATTTTTATAACATTAATAACAAACAAAGGCTGGACATATGGATTGTCCAAATTAGAATTGTGATTTTTATTGCATGCAGTACAACATCAATTGGTCTTAAAACTTTGTTGTTACAAAACCAATATTCGGTTTGAGTTTTTTTTAATACAGTCAATGCAAATAATAAATTTAAAAAAAACTTTGTCGCAAAGTTTGCATTAATATTTGTGTAGTGCGTCAATGGCATTTTCTGAAGCAGCTGACTGTATTGATCTTTCAATATTTTATTCCTGATATTAACATGTAATGAATATCGATTTTTCCCAAAATTTCCGCATCATATTGACTTGCAACCAGCATCCTCCGCTAAACAACACTCATTGTCCTTGGATTTCCCTCACGCACCACCCATCGAAATATACTTTGTGGCCCACCACAAGCTTGTGGGTGCAGTGCAGGGGGTGGTGACTGCTTTCGCTCACTCATAATGATGTAGGTCCTTCTCGTGTTCGCGCCTCAAGTAGGGCAGCATTAGCAGGCCGAAAGAAAAAAAATCTCCATCTTATCCTAAGCCCTCCCCCACCCCCTTCCACACACATCACATCACACACAATCGTTAATGATAATGCGTGCGAGTGTGTGTGTATACGTGGCGGGGTGTGTAATGAGGGGGTGGGTAGGAGGAGGCAAGCAAACCCTCGACAGCAGCATAGAACATGCTTATCGTAGCATATG
Source organism: Culex quinquefasciatus (assembly GCF_015732765.1). NCBI lineage: Eukaryota > Metazoa > Arthropoda > Insecta > Diptera > Culicidae > Culex > Culex quinquefasciatus. The sequence continues at coordinate 53,769,486 of NC_051862.1, read as the reverse complement.
CAAATGAGAGCAACGATTCGGAGTTTCGTTTTTTTTTGTACTCGGATATATTCAACTTCTTTTTCTTTTTTTCTGGGTGCTGGTGGTTTGTTCGAATGCCGGGTCGGTCGTGTGTTTGCCGAAAAGATATCACTTGGAGAGTGGGTGATTGTGGATGGTAGATCTTTTTTTTTCTCTACAGAGTGTTTTGTTCGTTAAGGAGCCAAAACAAAAAAAAAGATCCTGCACGCGGTTATGCTTTTTGGAGTGCGGCCCGCGATTTCAATGAAGAGAGTTACTGACTGTGAATTTGGATTTTCCAAACCGGACTTCTCAAACCGGTTCACGATTCAAGTGAGAACAAAATGAGACACGTTTACCCTAGTTATGCGTCCTTCTCGTCACTGCTGGTGTTGTTCATATTTTATTCCATATAAATTTTTGGGACTATTCACGTCATGTATGGAGATGAAATGCGTCTTGTAGGGAGCTCTTTGTTTGGACTTGGGTTCTTGCTGGATTTTTTTTTTCTGCGGTGTTGTTTCTGTGTCCCTAACGAAAATGAGTATTCATTTTGTTGGCGCGAGGGTAATGAACTGTATGTGTTGGATACGAATGTGTATGTATCAGTAAGGATATGTCGTAATGAGTCGGGAATTTATACAATTTATGATGGATATTCTTATATTTCTTTGGATTTCAATTTCATAACACAAAAAAGCCAATTATTCAAATTGTTTTGCTATTTCTTTTTTCAGTTTTAAATCTGCTTACAAAAAAAAAATAATAAATCTGCAACAGGGATTTAAAAAAAATGTTTTTTTTTCAAGGATGCAAAAAATTAACATAGTTTCTATAAGAAAAAAATAGCAAATATTGTTCAGCCTTTTGTAAATATTAATTGCAGGGATACTTTTTATTCAGAATTAATTTTGGATAGAAAAAAAAATTTAAAAAACATTTCGCTGATTGGAAGCAAAATTATGGGAATGTGTGATTTGTATCAGATCAAGGTTATGCTCTAAGCAGTGATTATTCACAGCAAAGAAAAAATAAAATTGAAAAATATTGGGAATAACAGCAATTCTACAAAAAATACACATAAATGTTTGTCATTTTGGATCAATTCTGTACCGAAATTCTATGGAAAATTTAGCAGTAGATCAAGGTTAATATTTACATGTCTTTTACTTTATACAACTTTATAAAATGCTCAAAAAATCAATATGGATTGTGTTTTAAGCCAAACTAAATAAGGAAAAAAAAATTTACTGACATCTTATAATTTTCATCACGATATTTTGTAACATTTTACAGATAGCCATACAATGTTTCTCTAAACATTTTTCAAAAATATACTATGAAATTAGAGCACTTTGTTCGTGGTTCCCAATTTCATTTTATCTCTCCGTGTTATCGGTTTAACGGCATTTTAAAACAAGGATTACTCAATTTTTCATAAATTTCAAGAGAAACTCAAATATTTTAGCATGGAGAGCAATCAGATAATTTTTAAATTTATTTAAAAAAACTAACTTAATCCACCTATGTGGTTGTTGCCTTCCTCACTTTTTACCAACATTTGGTGATATGATGGGTTTGGACACAAATTCTATCTATCTTCTATATATATACAAAATTTTGACGGTTTTGTTCGAACGCGAATCAATTCAACACGGAACGTCCGATTGAGGTGCTCTTTATTGCGTTGGGTACGTATGGTAAGTTCGTGAGTGCCAAAAAGTTACAACCGATTCCGGAAAATTTGCAGATTGTATGGGAAAGGTTCAAATTAAGTTTTGATCACAGGAGGCTGAATAAGCAAAAAGGTCAAAACGTCAACAAACGAAAAAAGGCAGAACGAACTTTGTCAGGTAAGGCTTGTTTCTCAATAAAAAAAAATACACAAATGTCACTTAAGCGGTCATAACTTGAGACTGAGCGTTGTCAGATCTTCAATGTTTTGTACTCATTAGAAAGGTCTTTTAATTCAAAAAAGTTCATAAATATCACTTAAGTGGTCATAACTTGAGACAGGGTTGCCAGATCTTCAATGTTTTGGACTCAATGGAAAAGTTTTTCGATAACCTACCCAACGATGGGCTGGATGATGGATCCGGACATAGTTTACATACATTTAAGTGAGATATGGCTTCAGAAAAGTACATAAATATCACTTAAGTGGTCATAACTTGAGACAGGGTTGCCAGATCTTCAATCTTTTAGACTCATTGGAAAGGTCTTTCGATTACCTATCCAACGATGGGTTGGATGATGGATCCGGACATAGTTCACATGCATTTAAGTGAGATCCGGCATCAAAAAAGTACATAAATATCACTTAAGTGGTAATAACTTGAGACAGGGTTGCCAGATCTTCAATGTTGTGGACTCGTTGGAGAGGTCTTTTGATAACCTAACCAACGATGGGTCGAGTGAGGGGTCTGGATATAGTTTACATGCATTTATGTGAGATCCGATTCGCTACTCTGACACTTTTTTATACGTAACTTTTGAACTACTTATCGAACCTTCAAACAATTCAATAGTGCAGTATGGGGCACCGGATCGAATGCAACTTATTTGACTCAAATCGGATCAGCCAGTGCCGAGAAAACATGGCAAGAATTTTGAGCACCAAGGGGAATACGCACACACATACACACACACACACAGACATTTGTTCAGTTTTCGATTCTGAGTCGATAGGTATACATGAATATAGGTCTACGAGCTGTTTTTCAAAAGTTCATTTTTCGAGCAGGATTATAGCCTTACCTCAGTGAGGAAGGCAAAAAATATCCAGAGGGCCTTAGGGTCAAGGCTCAATTTTTTTCTGATTTTTAAGTTTGTAATTTTTCTTAAAATTGATTAAAATAGTTCAAATTTGTTTGAAATGTTATAAAATATGAGAACCAGAAAATGTCTTTATTCTGAAGTGGTCTTTTTTCGGTATTTTTTTAGAATTTAATTTTTGTATTTTTTATTCGACTGAAACTTGTTTGGTGCCTTAGTCATGCCCAAAGAAGCCATTTTACATCATTAGTTTGCCCATATAATTTTCCATACAAATTTGGCAGCAGTCCATACAAAAACGATGTATGAAAATTCAAAAATCTGTATCTTTTGAAGGAATTTTTTGATCGATTTGGTGTCTTCGCCAAAGTTGTAGGTATGGATACGGACTGCACTGAAAAAAAAAAAACATACACGGTGAAATTTTTTGGTGATTTTTTATTGAATTTAATAGTCACTAAAACTTGATTTGCATAAAAACACAATTTTTAATATTTTTCTTTCTTTGATATTTTTAGAGGACATCAAATGTTAACTTTTCAGAAATTTCCAGGTTGCGCAAAAAATCTTTGACCGAGTTATAAATTCTTTAATCAATGCTGATTTTTTTCAAAAAATCAAAATATTGGTCGCAAAAATATTTCAACTCCATTTTTCGATGTAAAATCAAATTTGCAATCAAAAAGTACTCAAAGGAAATTTTGATAAAGTGCACCGTTTTCAAGTCAAAGCCATTTTTAGGAAATTTTTTGAAAATAGTCGCAGTTTTTTATTTTTTTTTAAATCAGTGCACATGTTTGCGGGTCTCGTGGCGCAGGGGTAGCGGCTTCGGCTGCCGATCCCGATGATGCTATGAGACGCGGGTTCGATTCCCGCCTTATCCACTGAGCTTCTATCGGATGGTGAAGTAAAACGTCGGTCCCGGTTTCTCCTGTCTCGTCAGAGGCGCTGGAGCAGAAATCCCACGTTAGAGGAAGGCCATGCCCCGGGGGGCGTAGTGCCAATAGTTTCGTTTTTACATGTTTGCCCACTTTTGAAAAAAATATGTTTGAATAGCTGAGAAAATTCTCTACATTTTGCTTTCTTTTTAACTTTGTTGATACGACCCTTAGTTGCTGAGAATTTGCCATGCAAAGGTTTAAAAACATGAAAATTGATGTTTTCCAAGTCTCACCCAAACAACCCACCATTTTCTAACGTCGATATCTCAGCAACTAATGGTCCGAGTTTAAATGTTTAAATATGAAACATTCTTGAATTTTCCGATCTTTCAGAAAAAATATTTTCAAAATTTTTAAATCAGGACTAACGTTTAAATAGGGCTAAATATTCAATATTACGCCCTTTTAAAATATGAGTCTTGGGTTTTTTTCGAAAAGATTGGAAAATTTTACGAATGTTTCATATTTTAACATTGTAAATCGGACCATTAGTTGCTGAGATATTTACATTAGAAAACGGTGGGTTGATTGGGTGAGACTTAGAAAACATCAATTTTCCTGTTTTTAAACACTTGCATGGCAATATCTCAGCAACTTAGGGTCGTATCAACAAAGTTCAAAAAAGCAAAATAAAGGGAATTTTCTCAGGTTTTCAAAAATATTTTTTTCAAAAGTGGGCAAACATGTGCACTGATTTAAAAAAAGGAAAAGATGTAACTATTTTCAAAAAAGTTACCTAAAATGGCTTTGACTTGAAAACGGTGCACTTTATGAAAATTTCACTGAATTACTTTTTGATTGCAAATTTGATTTTACATCGAAAAATAAAGTGGAAAAATTGTGCGACCAATATTTCAATTTTTTGAAAAAATCTGTATTGATTAAAGAATTCATAACTCGGTCAAAGATTTTTTGCACAACCTGGAAATTTCTGAAAAGTTGGCATTTTATGTCCTCTAAAAAATATCAAACAAGAAAAAAAAAATAAAAATTGTGTGTTTTATGCAAATAGATATTTAGTGACAAAAAATTAAATAAAAAATCACCAAATGTTTTTTTACCTTGTATCATTTTTTCCAGTGCAGTCCGTATCCATACCTACAACTTTGCCGAAGGCACCAAATTGATGAAAAAAATCTTTCAAAAGATACAGATTTTTGAATTTTCATACATCGTTTTTGTATTGACTGCTGCCAAATTTGTATGGAAAATTATATGGACAAACTAATGATGCAAAATGGCTTCTTTGGGCATACCGAAGGCACCAAAAAAGTTTCAGTCGGATTAAACAATACAAAAAAATCGAATGACCGAAATCTAAGAGAACTGAAGATTTGAAAATTTATAGATTTAAAGATTTGATGATTTTAGGATTTTAAGATTTAATGATTTCATAAAGAAGGATTCTTCTTTTGGTAAAAAACAGCAATTTACATTTACGGGGAATTGTTTCAATATTTTCATGATAAATTTTCAGCCAAAAATATGTTTTTTTTTCGTTTTATTATAAAATAAACAAAAAACTTCAAAAGTTATTGTTTCATTCAAAGAAAAAAATACACTAAATATAATTAAAAATTAATAACAGTAAACAAAGAAAAAAACTAATAGCCGGTTTCATAGCAAATTAGCTCAGCTTTCCCTGTCCTTAACGAAGTCATATTGAGCAATTATTTCCAATAATCCTGCAAATTTGCTCTAAACGTCGCACTTGCCCCTCCAACTGTCGATTCTTTAGGCATTACGGTTTCCCTTAACAGGTATGACTTCATGTTCGCATACTTAAGAAGCATTACCACAATAATCCACCCTCTCCAAATGTGAGATCCTCGCGACACACACCGTATCAGCAGCATACGTCGCGCCTTGCCAGTGACGGAGGCGTCACGACGTCTGTCGTCGTCTTCATGAGAGGTAACTTTTGTGGACACCTTAAAAAATGTTGGAATCTTGTTTGAAGAGCGTTATGTTACAGACATGACCAGTATGACAAAGATCATTTTTGTCAAAGATCTTAATCAAAAATGAAACGTCACTTAATTATTGGAACAAGCACAAACTTTATTTTTTTTAACTGTGAATTATTCAATGCCAAACCACCAAACTGATAAGACTGGTTAAAGGTTTTTTTCTCCTCATACTTCCCATCAACCAGTATGCCTCCTGTTTTTTTGGAACTCTCAAAGCGCGCACGATATGGCACACTCTCTTATTATTCATAAAATTTGCATAAAAATATATGAGTGTGTGTGTGTGCCGCATGATTCGAGGATGAGGATGATAATTAATGATGTTGCTGCTGCATGGTTGTTGCCTTGCGCGCGAGTAATATCGAATGATTTGGGATTTTGGGATGTGCTCGAAAATGTGTGTATGATTATGTGATAAGTGCCAAGTGGGTGACATTATTCACCGTCTTTTTGCTTGCACGCGTGTGACAGACACGTGGGAACGACGAGAGGGGTTCTTCTAGACAAGCAGAGAAAAAACATCGTTGATGATGACAGAGTATCAAATGTCAACTTATGGTGGCTTGAGCAAGCAAAGGTGCGACGATTTGAAGAACGAGGAGGGGGGTTTCCAATTACAAACTGTGTCTCGAGCTAATCGATGTGAATGTTTGCTAGGTTGTTAATGTGTTTTAATTTTCATTTGAAATAACTTTGAAGATTCTCACAAGCCACAAGATAAGCGATTAACATGATTGCTTTAATTCGACAGACGACTTACCTTTCGGTTTTTTTTCGCTACTGGTCAACCGTTAGCAATCAACTCCCACTTGGTGAAACCTGCAATGAAGAAAAAACGAGAAAAACATTTACTAAATAAAATGAAACGAGTACGTCTCGAGGCTCTCACGTATTTCACCATCTCCCGTGGCTAATTAAAAGTATCAACACGTCTGAATAAATTCGCACAAATTACTTTTGATCTATAATCGCCGTCGGACGCCGTCCACTTACAGCGTGGCCGCTACTTGCGAGTCAGTCAGTGTCTTAATTATGTCGCACAAGCTTAACCAGGTTGGGGCTTCGTTAGTGACCATCAGAAAACCCAAGATAATGGATTAGGGTTTTTTTAAAACGAATTACCGAGAATATCAAAAGGCATTTTAACAGTTTTATTTCATAGTTTTTATTCAAGCTTATTTCATATACATTTAGTCATACTTTATAGTAACATTAAAAAATTATAATTTACGATAACATTTTAAATGCTTCTCTTGTTGTGACGGGAGCTTGATTCGAATAAAAACTTATTGATTTTAACCTTCTTTCAATTTTAGTTTAAAGTTTAGTTTATTCATTAAAATGTTACGTACTTGCCAAACAAAGAAAAACACAAGTACCTTGTTTCCCAAATTTCAGGCTTTTAAGTGCTCTCAAAAAGTTTTGAGTTCTGCTGTCTCTATTCACACTGTAGTCCCGATTCACCCCGGTTGACGATGGCAACGATGTCTTCGTACTCTATTGTACTAAGCATGCTGGAATTCCTATCTAGTTAGAACAAGAGAGCACAAGAGAGATATCGTTACACTCAACTATCCAATATATATGGGTATTTCTCCGCCAACTGACACAGCAGTTGCCCCGACCCCTCTTCGATTTGCGTGAAACTTTGTCCTAAGGGGTAACTTTTGTCCCTGATCACAAATCCGTTTTTTGATATCTCGTGACGGAGGGGCGGTATAGCGGTATAGAGCGACAAACTTTAACTATCGGACTAACATTCCTACCTTTGTTGAACTGCATCTCCTTGGGGGAGGGGGGCGCCGGTATTGACTTAAAGCAGAGATCTTCAGGGGTTATACAGTGAGGATGATTAGCTCCCACTACTCATCTGTTGGTTCATTGTGTAACTTCAGCTGATCCGTCAATAACAGAGTAGCAGCTCATTGGCAGTCAACCATGCTCATGCTCATGCTCATGCTCATCTCGTGACGGAGGGGCGGTACGACCCCTTCCATTTTTTGAACATGCGAAAAAAGGTGTTTTTCAATAATTTGCAGCCTGAAACGGTGATGAGATAGAAATTTGGTGTCAAAGGGACTTTTATGTAAAATTTGACGCCCAATTTGATGGCGTACTCAGAATTCCGAAAAAACGTATTTTTCAACGAAAAAAAAAACACTAAAAAAATTTAAATTTTCTCCCATTATCAGTTACTTGACTTTAAAATTTTTTGGAACATGTCATTTTAAGGGAAATTTAATGTACTTTTAAATCTACATTGACCCAGAAGAGTCATTTTTTCATTTGGAACAAAATTGTTCATTTTAAAATTTCGTGTTTTTTGTTACTTTGCAGTGTTATTTTTTAGAGTGTTACAATGTTGTACAAAGTTGTAGAACAGACAATTACAAAAATTTAATAAATATACAAACATAAGAGGTTGGCTTATAAACATCACGAGTTATCGCGATTTTACGAAAAAAAAAGTTTTGAAAAAGTTGGTCGTCGTTGATCATGGCCATTCATGGTCACCTGCGACAGACACGGACGACAAAATAAAGAGAAATGCAAAAATTCACTTTTTCAAAACTTTTTATTCGTAAAATCTTGAAAAATCCCTTATGTTTAAACATAATTTTTTGTAATTATCTGCTCTACAAATTTGTACAACACTCTAAAAAATAACCCTGCAAAGTTTGAAAAATTTTCGTGTTTTTAATATGAAAAAACAATGTTACAAATGAAAACATTACCCTTCTTGGTCAATGTAGATTCGAAAATTACATTAAATTTCCCTTTAAATGACATGTTCCAAAATGGTTTAAAGTCAAGTAACGAAAATTGGCAGAGTTTTAAAACTTTTTAAGTGTTTTCTTTTTCGATGAAAAATACGTTTTTTTTCGGAATTTTGAGTGCACCATCAAATTGAGCGTCCACTTTTACATGAAAGTTCATTTTGGCACCAAATTTTTATCTCATCTCCGTTTCAGGCTGCAAATTATTGAAAAACACCTTTTTTCCCATGTTAAAAAAAAAATGAAGTGTCGGGGCAACTGCTGTGGGCGTTGGCGGAGTATTACCCAAATATTTAAAAATTTTGTGCAAGATTACGTAATATTAAAGATATTACAATTTGATGTAAAATAATTTATTATACAATTTAAATCATGTTTCTTTGCCATGAAAAAACGAAGTCAATTATAAACCTGAAAATTATGTGGTATAAAAAAAATAAAAAAATCATTCATCGGGACTGGCAACACCAACCAGCAACAGTCAAGTGTTCGGAGCTCTTCAGACTTTTCGATTTTTTCGCCGTAATTTACCGTGATTACCCGCGAGTTTGCTCCTCCAGCATGCCAAGGGCCAGCCGTGGCCGAGGCAGTTCGAGTGCGGCCTCGAAAAACCCGCGAAGTTCATCTACCGGCAGAGTGCAGAAAGGTAAACACACCAATGCCGCATCGACCGCCATCGCGCACGGGACCGTGCCCGGTGACGTCACCGATCCTTCATTTTTACACGTGTCATACCGTCCACGTGAGTCCCCGGTACGGACGAGACAATCGACCCGGGCATCCGGAAGCACTTCCGGCCAGCAGCAGCAGTCCACCAGCACTACGACGACAACCACTTCCAACGTTCCCACCAGCAACGAATTTGAGATGCTGAGTGGAGATGAAAACAACACCGACAGTGACAGCAGCAGTGCTGGCGACGACGATGACGATGATGAACTTGCGCGCAAGCAAGGAAAGCAGAAAAAGTGTAACTCTCCGAAGGAACGACGACCACCTCCAATTTTTGTTTTGGATACGTTGGCTGACGATGTTGACGAGTTGCTTGAGGGACTCCAATATTGTCTCAAAATTAGCAAAACTTCTGTGCAAGTGATTACCCACAAAAAGCTGCATTTCGACTTGGTGGTGAAGAAGTTGAAGTTGCGAAACTTCAAATTCTTCACATTTGATCCTGCAGAGAAGGTCCCAGTGAAGATCGTCCTTCAGGGATATCCGGACCGCCCGATCTCCGACCTGGAAGAACACCAGACGGGCGTCAAGGTTAAGCCTCGAGAGATAAAGGTGCTCTCAAAATCGACTACGGTGACAGGTACGTACACCTTGTACCTCCTGTACTTCGATCGCGGGTCCGTCAAAATCCAGGACCTACGGCGGATCAAAGCACTGGACGGCTTCTTTGTGAAGTGGCGATTCTACACGAAGAATCCGGCCGACGCAGCCCAATGCCACCGCTGTCAGAAATTCGGACACGGCTCAAGAAACTGCAATCTCCCACCCCGGTGTGTAAAGTGCGGTGAGACCCACTTCACCGAAAGGTGCAGTCTTCCGCGGAAAGACCAACTGGGGAAAACGCCCAGCAGCACAAAGCACGTGTCAAGTGCGCCAATTGTGGTGGAAACCACACGGCGAATTTCCGTGGCTGTGCCGCGCGGAAAAAGTACATCGAGGAGCAGGACAAGAAGAAGAAAGCGCCAGCGTCCCGCCAACCTCCGAAGACTTCGAGCTCGACCGCTGCAGCAGCTGGCGGCGGAGCGGCTCCATCGACCAACCCAGCGTTCCTCCCGGTTGGGGAGGTTCGTACGCTAGAGTAGCCGCTTCTGGGGGCGGTTCTCCCCCGGGACAAGCTGATGTTACCGGTGATGATCTCTTCACGCTTCCTGAGTTTTTCGCCCTTGCTGGAGAGATGCTCACGCGCTTTCGTGCCTGCCGAAACAAGGCAGAACAATTCCAAGCTCTCAGTGAGCTTATGATGAAGTACATCTACAACGGATAAGCTGCCTTGTGCAGCGAAGTTTTTCGACGTCAATAGACAAAACATACTGTGATTTAGTTTTAAGCTTTTCTATTTCTATCCTTTTCCTTAGCAAATCTAGAAGGTTTTTTTTTTAATTTTTCCTTCTCTTGCCAAATCCATTGTTAGAATATCCAATTACATCAAAATGAATTATCGTGTAAACCATAGTTGAAAGGAACTCCAAAACTCTATTAGGTTATAAGAAATACGGAATTGTAAATTGATTATTTACTGACAAAATAAATTGAATTGAATAAAAAAAATCATTGAAATACTAGTTTGTGTGGTTTGAGAGGCGCCCAAAAAATAAAAAAAAAATTATTCAAAACCTGCTCCAATTATTTCAAAATATTGAGTTGTATGGAGCAAAACAATACCAGAAGTTCTATTTTAAGGAAATACTAAAAAGCTATACCTTTTTTCTGCCTTTTTTTTTTGTTGTTTTAAAAATGTTTTTTGTCATGAAAAGAATAATTCTGCATTTTTTTTTCATTTAAAATTTTTGTGTCAAACCACACTCTCTTAAACTGGTCACAAAAGCAGGTTCAAAAGAAATTTTATGATTGTGGAGCATGGATTCATTTTGCTCCCTGTCTTGAAACTTTCCATCAAAACATACCTGAGATATTTTTTTTTGATTTGAAAAAAATCAAGCTGATAATTGATCTTCACATCTATTTAAATCAGTGCGTGGCCGAATGGTCCGCTTTGTAAGTGGATGATTCTGGGTTCGATTCCCATCTGCTGCAACCTTCCATCGGATGAGGAAGTAAAATGTCGGTCCCGGCCTTGGTTGTTAGGCCGTTAAGTCATTCCAGGTGTAGGAGTCGTCTCCATGCCATAAGTACAAACAACACACCAAACCAAGCCTACTCCGGTGGAATTTCTCGTGAAATTTGTAACCCCGGAAAATTGGACGCTCTACCTAGAAGGGTAATTTTAAAATCTAAAATAAAATTGTCATAAATTTTCACGTTTTTTGTAACTTTGCAGGGTTATTTTACAGAATGTAGACAAAGTGTTTCACTCAATTACAAAAAAGTTGATATCTAAACATCAGAGGTTTGCTCAAAACCATCACGGGTTATCGCAGTTTTACGAAAAAAAAAGTTTTGAAAAAGTCCTGAAGCCATTAAAAGCACCAAGATAGCCGCCATTACATAAAAAATATACAATCCAAGCAAAACGAAATTTTAAACAAAAATGTCAAAGTGAAAATGGAAATATCCGTCCATTTCATTTCTCATTACTAATCACCCAAATCTCAAGTACCTCCATGCGGTTTATTTTTGTTTTCCCAATTTGGGACAAGAATGGGAACAATGCCAAATTATTGATCTTTAGATAGTCTTTCGGGGTATTTAGGCTTTGTCTCGTGGAAACCCTCTCTCAACCACTTGAAACCTGAAATCGATGGCGCCAGATAATATTCTAAGCAGTTTTGCATCCTTCGCTTGGTCCTCATATTTTTCTACCAGCTCTCCTGCATCCCTAAACCACAAGAAATCACATATCGTCCATTCTTCGTGTAATATGATTTGGGCAGATTTGCGGGAGGCTTAAGACAATGAGAGCCACTTGAGAGTCCAGCCCAGGAAACCTGACCTTTTCCCCGAATATCCTTGGAAGCCTCACCATTCGATCCCAAATGTGACCCATAAAGACGCGATTGGCACAAAAGTTCAAGTGGTTCACACTCCGAAGAAAGGTAAAGGCAGTAAAACAGAAGCTAAATCTTCCCGTCATCAATCATTCCTTTTCACCACAATTTGCGGACTGCGGTGCAAGGAAGAAGAGGAACAGGAGATGCCTTATCTCGGTCAACATATTACTCCTTGAAGGTTGTTTTACCTTGGGTTCAGGTAAACGACGGCATGTCCTTGCGGCTCGGTGATGGATATGTTACATGCTCGAGTCCCTCTTTTCCGAATGAGAAATAGGAGAAGGATGTAGGTTATGTTATCAAATCTGGCCTGGCGCTTGCCGGATTGACCGGTGGCGGAGCAGGGTATTAGCCGCTAAACTGTGGCGAGACGTGTGCTCAGACTGTCTAGGGCTGGGCACTTTTTGCCAGGTTATCGGAGATCGGATGTGTGGTTTGGGAGTGAATGAGCTTTTTTCGTGTTTCAAAAGCTAGCCAGAAACAAATTTCATAAAAATAAAAATTTCAGTTTAAAAAAAACTCTCTGAATCTATCTTTAAAGTCAAACAGTCTACCACCTTTAAAATCCTCAACCTCAAGTTCAAAATCACCCTCAATTTTTCAGCCCATCGTTCAAATTAATGAAGCCCCCCCTCAACGAGCAACCACCAGCCAAAATGTAACCGCATCGCTGCTAATGAATGCATTTTTCATCTTATATGAGCAAATTTGTTCCACACATGCAAAACCTTTTTTTGTCCTCGTTTTTTTTTTTCATTTTCAGCACGATACAAATCTCCTACACGAATTCTCAAATTTTCACCCCGTGACGTCTGGCTGCGCCACCAGCTGCGTGTGGGGGTAGAGAAAGAAGCCACCCCGTTGTGTCTGGAAGGGGCACCCCGACCAATTTTTAAGGTTATAAATTCTTTCCTCAACGAGAGTTGGAAACAAAAATAAAGACTAACATACATTGGATTTTGTACCCATCTACATACACATTTACTTGATAGTTTTGAGTGATCTCCATCCTTGATTTTTTTTTTTAAATTTAATTTGAGGCAAATTTTTGGTGAGTACAAATAAAATAACAAGTAATTTAATCAATTCTGAGTATGTATAGGGGTAACATATGAAAAAATGCAAAAGACTTTTTTTTCTATGCATGAATTAAAAAAATTCAGAAGAAATTTTTAACAAAAAACTTCTTACTGCTATTTTCATAAATACCTTAAAAATGTAGTCGATTCAGGATTCTAAAAAAAGATTGTTTTTATTTTTTTCTGTAGAGCAATTCTCTCAGATTTCGGTCATTCGATTTTTTTTTGTATATTTTAATCCGACTGAAACTTTTTTGGTGCCTTCGGTATGCCCAAAGAAGCCATTTTGCATCATTAGTTTGTCCATATAATTTTCCATACAAAATTGGCAGCTGGTCATATAAAAATGATGTATGAAAATTCAAAAATCTGTATCTTTTGAAGGAATTTTTTGATCGTTTTGGTGTCTTGGGCAAAGATGTAGGTACGGATATGGACTAAACTGAAAAAAATGATACAAGGTAAAAAAATTTTTGGTGATTTTTTATTTAACTTTTTGTCACTTAAACTTGATTTGCATAAATACACTATTTTTATTTTTTTTTATTTTTTGATATGTTTAAGAGGACATCAAAAGCCAACTTTTCAGAAATTTCCAGGTTGTGCAAAAAATCTTTGAGCGAGTTATGAATTTTTGAATCAATACTGATTTTTTCATAAAAATCAAAAAATTGGTCGCAAAAATTTTTCAACTTCATTTTTCGATGTAAAATCAAATTTGCAATCAAAAAGTACTTTAGTAAAATTTTGATAAAGTGCACCGTTTTTACGACCCTTAGTTGCTGAGATATTGCCATGCAAAGGTTTAAAAACAGGAAAATTGATGTTTTCTAAGTCCCACCCAAACAACACACCATTTTCCAATGTCAATATCTCAGCAACTAATGGTTCGATTTTCAATGTTAAAATATGAAACAGTCGTAAAATTTTCCGATCTTTTCGAAAAAAAATATTTTTTCAATTCTTTAAACCAAGACTAACATTTCAAAAGGGCCAAAAATTCAATATTACGCCCTTTTAAAATGTTAGTATTGGTTTAAAAATTTTGAAAATATTTTTTTCGAAAAGATCGGAAAATTTTACGACTGTTTCATATTTTAACATTGAAAATCGGACTATTAGTTGCTGAGATATCGACATTGGAAAATGGTGTGTTGTTTGGGAGGGACTTAGAAAACATCAATTTTCCTGTTTTTAAGCCTTTGCATGGCAATATCTCAGCAACTAAGGGTCGTATCAACAAAGCTCAAAAATGCAAAATATAGAGAATTTTCTCAGCTTTTCAAAAAAATTTTTTTTGAAGGTGGGCAAACATGTGCACTAATTTAAAAAAAAATGAAAAACTGTGACTAATTTCAAAAAAGTTACCCTTTTTTTTTTTTTTTTTTTACGTCGAAAAATGAATTTGAAAAATTTTTGAGACCAATTTTTCGATTTTTTGGAAAAATCAGTATTGATTCAAAAATTCATAACTCGCTCAAAGATTTTTTGCACAACCTGAAAATTTCTTAAAAGTTGGAATTTTATGTCCTTTAAATAATATAAAAAAAAGAAAAAAATTAAAAATAGTGTATTTTGCAAATCAAGTTAAAGTGACAAAAAAAAATAAATAGAAAATCACCAAAAAAAATTTTCAGTGTAGTCCATATCCTTACCAACAACTTTGCCCAAGACACCAAATCGATCAAAAAATTCCTTCAAAAGATACAGATTTTTTTATTTTCAAACATCATTTTTGTATGGCCAGCTGCCAAATTTGTTTGGAAAATTATATGGACAAACTAATGATGCAAAATGGCTTCTTTGGGCATACCGAAGGCACCAAAAAAGTTTCAGTCGGATTAAAATTTAAGAAAAAAGACCGATTTCGTAGAGAATTGCTCTGTTTCATGAATTATAAAACATCAACAAAGCCATTAAAAATTTGCTAAAAAATGTTATCTGTTCTTAATTTAAATTTTGTACCTTTTAAAAAGAAAGCATAATAAAAAATTTACCCAAGGTTGCTGTTATTTGTTTAAAAAATATGAAATTCAATTTAAAAAAATCACATCTCAATATTGCATGATATTTTTTGCCATTAATATATTTCCTGGAATGGACAAAACATAAATTCACAAAGGAAAATTGCTTATTTAATTTTCAATAGATTTTTCATTGAATTCCATACATTCAAACTCTTGAATCAAAAAGTATTACAAAATGCTTCTTGCACTATAACACAATTTGAAAAAATAAAAAAAGGCTTAAACATTTCATCGAAATTAGAAGATAAATCAACAGAAATCAATCTGTAATGCTTTTTTTTGCAGTGAGTATCAGATTTAGCTTGTTTGGGCTCGTTTAAAAATTAAAAAAAATAGTTTTTTAAAACTTTTATATGTTTTTGAATAGGAAAACGGAATGCATTTTCGGATTCTTTGGACAATTTCCCATTAGAAGCAAGAAGAATAAATATGTAATTTATTCAAATCTGTGTGTACAATTTGCGTGTTTTTTTTACCATAATTTTTTTTGTTAAATAGCTTATTAACATAGTTAACTGAATATAAACATTATTTTTGTTTTCTTAAAAGCTGTATCAGCAACTTTAGTATTGATACATTTTACGTAAACATAAAATTTGAACACATTAATACAATAATTTCCAAAAAAGATACATGGGTAATTCTCTACCAACTCACACGAAATCGGGAAAATTTGCCCCGACCCCTCTTCGATTTGCGTGAAACTTTGTCCTAAGGGGTAACTTTTGTTCCTGATCACGAATTCGAGGTTCGTTTTTTGATATCTCGTGACGGAGGGGCGGTAATCATTTGCAGCCTGAAACGGTGATGAGATAAAAATTTGGTGTCAAAGGGACTTTTAAGTAAAATTAGACGCCCGATTTGATGGCGTTCTCAGAATTCCGAAAAAAACGTATTTTTACTCGTTTACTCGACTGTAACAAATTTAGGAAAATGTCATTTTATGGGAAATTTAATGCACTTTTCGAATCTACATTGACCCAGCAGGGTCATTTTTTCATTTAGAACAAAATTTTTCATTTTGAAATTTCGTGTTTTTTCTAACTTTGCAGGGTTATTTTTTAGAGTGTAACAATGTTCTCCAAAATTGTAGAGCAGACATTTACAAAAATGTTGATGTATAGACATAAGGGGTTTGCTTATAAACATCATGAGTTATCGCGATTTCACGAAAAAAAGTTTTGAAAAAGTTACTTTTTGCGTTTCTCTTTGTTTCGTCGTCCGTGTCTGTCGCGGGTGACCATTAGGGTGACAATAAAAAAAATCGACATCAGAGATACCCTCTGACTCGATTCCTAATGCAAAAATAAGTATCTGTGCCAATTTTGAGCCAAATCGGTTAAGGCTAAGGGGTCGCTTTTCATCGTTGAAGTTTATATGGGGAAAATCATAAAATATTTTGTTCGAAATGAAAAAATGACCCTTCTGGGTCAATGTAGATTTGAAAAGTACATAAAATTTCCCATAAAATGACATGTTCCAAAAATTTTTACTATCGAGTAACGGAAAATGGGAGAATTTTAAAAAAAAATTAGTGTTTTTTTCGATGAAAAATACGTTTTTTCGAAATTCTGAGTACGCCATCAAATCGGGCGTCTAATTTTAGATAAAAGTCCCTTTGACACCAAATTTCTATCTCATCACCGTTTCAGGCTGCAAATTATTGAAAAACACTTCTTTTTTCGCCTGTTCAGAAAATGAAGGGGTCGTACCGCCCCTCCGTCACGAGATATCAAAAAACGGACTTCGAATTCGTGATCAGGGACAAAAGTTACCCCTTCGGACAAAGTTTCACGCAAATCGAAGAGGGGTCGGGGCAACTGCTGTGTGAGTTGGCGGAGAATTATCCATATTTCTTTTAAAAATTCTTAACCTGGCTAAAACAACCGGTCCGTCATAGACTCAAGCTCAAAAACTAGCTTTTGGTTTTTAAAACATATCAAAAAGCAAAAAAAAACTTCGGGGGTAGTAAATTTTTCAAAAAATATTTTTGGTGGTAAAAAAGTTCTCTAAAAATATGTACAAAATATGTGTATGGAGACTTGAATGAAGAGACTTATGATGTAACAAATTTTTTTAGACATAAAAAAATAAGCATAAAATTAATGAAAAGTCGTTTCTTAAAATTCTAAAGAATTGATCATCTGGCAAAAACATGCCAGTAATGCAACTTGAGTTACCTACAGCACATCTAAATAATAGGTTCAGCAGTGAAGACTGCATTCAAGTAATAATTCAATATAAAACTATCTCCAAAGTAAAAGCACGCCACCAACAAAAAAGGTTGCAAAAACTTCCCATCCAACATGCATTTTCGCTCCACGAAAAACCAAAAAAAAGACACACACAGACGAAACACAATTTCACTTATGCATATCCTTTGCCGTGATGTGATGAAAAACAGAGCAACTTTTCCACTTGGCAGCAGAAATAATTCAGCGGAAAGATTTCCGCTCAACAAATAGAATTTTCCTCCAACCACCAGTAGCATCCCCTTGGGCACCCGGAAAAGTCAGCCCGGGTAAGTGTGCGAAAAAAAATCAATGTTTTTATAAATATGAAATT
This sequence comes from Culex quinquefasciatus, assembly GCF_015732765.1. Taxonomy (NCBI): domain Eukaryota; kingdom Metazoa; phylum Arthropoda; class Insecta; order Diptera; family Culicidae; genus Culex; species Culex quinquefasciatus. The sequence goes on along the minus strand of NC_051862.1, from coordinate 53,751,672 downwards.
TACCATACGTGAATTCAATTTCCTACCAGCCAGACTGCGGGGTGAAGTTGTGTTTCGGGATTTAGTGGTGTTACATCGCTTGCCCCGGAGGGCAGGAAACTTTTCCTTCTGCATTTTCCAGTAGCGCGTGAGGAAGACAAAAAAAATGTTAGCAACCACACACACACACGTATGTGCGAATGGGGAAATGTAAATTTCCACCCAATTTAGTTCTGGCGTTTATCCACACGTTGGCTCACCCTACTATATAAATTTGGGCTGGAGCTGATAAAGAGCAGATGTCGGCAAAGTTTTTTTTTTTTGTTGCCAGGATCAGCTTCCTGGTTTGAACGTATGAATATGTTATAAACGATGTGTTGGAGATTGCAAGATTATCATGCGCTGCAAAACGTGTGAAATAACTCTTATTTAAGTTTGCATTAATGTAGCAAAAAATAATGAAAGCATAATTAGGGCATAATTGTTTAATATTTAATGTTTAATGTTTAATGTTTAATGTTTAATGTTTAATGTTTAATGTTTAATGTTTAATGTTTAATGTTTAATGTTTAATGTTTAATGTTTAATGTTTAATGTTTAATGTTTAATGTTTAATGTTTAATGTTTAATGTTTAATGTTTAATGTTTAATGTTTAATGTTTAATGTTTAATGTTTAATGTTTAATGTTTAATGTTTAATGTTTAATGTTTAATGTTTAATGTTTAATGTTTAATGTTTAATGTTTAATGTTTAATGTTTAATGTTTAATGTTTAATGTTTAATGTTTAATGTTTAATGTTTAATGTTTAATGTTTAATGTTTAATGTTTAATGTTTAATGTTTAATGTTTAATGTTTAATGTTTAATGTTTAATGTTTAATGTTTAATGTTTAATGTTTAATGTTTAATGTTTAATGTTTAATGTTTAATGTTTAATGTTTAATGTTTAATGTTTAATGTTTAATGTTTAATGTTTAATGTTTAATGTTTAATGTTTAATGTTTAATGTTTAATGTTTAATGTTTAATGTTTAATGTTTAATGTTTAATGTTTAATGTTTAATGTTTAATGTTTAATGTTTAATGTTTAATGTTTAATGTTTAATGTTTAATGTTTAATGTTTAATGTTTAATGTTTAATGTTTAATGTTTAATGTTTAATGTTTAATGTTTAATGTTTAATGTTTAATGTTTAATGTTTAATGTTTAATGTTTAATGTTTAATGTTTAATGTGTAATGTTTAATGTTTAATGTTTAATGTTTAATGTTTAATGTTTAATGTTTAATGTTTAATGTTTAATGTTTAATGTTTAATGTTTAATGTTTAATGTTTAATGTTTAATGTTTAATGTTTAATGTTTAATGTTTAATGTTTAATGTTTAATGTTTAATGTTTAATGTTTAATGTTTAATGTTTAATGTTTAATGTTTAATGTTTAATGTTTAATGTTTAATGTTTAATGTTTAATGTTTAATGTTTAATGTTTAATGTTTAATGTTTAATGTTTAATGTTTAATGTTTAATGTTTAATGTTTAATGTTTAATGTTTAATGTTTAATGTTTAATGTTTAATGTTTAATGTTTAATGTTTAATGTTTAATGTTTAATGTTTAATGTTTAATGTTTAATGTTTAATGTTTAATGTTTAATGTTTAATGTTTAATGTTTAATGTTTAATGTTTAATGTTTAATGTTAAATGTTTAATGTTTAATGTTTTTTGAAAAAAATGTTGGAACGTTGATGACAGGATTCAATTTGCTTTACACAATTTGGGACAATGCGAAAACGTCCAGTAACTGTGAGTAACTGCAAGTATAAATAAAGATGCCTTTCATCTGGTTGTGGAACCACGTGTACCAGCGAGGCAACATTAAGTTGAATGATACATGTACGGACTGGGTTGGAAAAGTTTTCACGACGAAAAAAGCCCCAAAAACAGTAAAAATATTAATGAAGAGAGAGGCCCCCGCTAATCAGTTATAGCCGTTAAAATTTTTAATATGGGAAAATTGTACGCTCGAGGTAAACTCCACTCCGCTCTGTATTGGACATTATTTTATCTTATTTTTTCGGAATTTCATATGACCTCTCACGGTGTTTCACAGCTGTTGGAGCTGTTGGCGATAAACATTTTTCCAACGAAGCGATCATTGGTGGATTGTGGAACACAACTTCAATTAGGCCGATTTTTTTCACACACAGAAATTAAGAAACAAGCGCCAATGTGTCCATTCTCGTGTTGCCGCGTAAAATGGTTTCGAGTGGTCAGGTGGTGGATTAAATGATGATGGTTCTTGAAAATTGGTGGTTCCAAATATATACACTGAAAGGGATTATAATTATAAAAATTATAAAATTATAAAAATGATAAAAACATATTTTATTGAATTTTGTATTAAATTTGGATTTAAGTTTGTTAACTATTGAATTATATCTGAACATGATATTACCATAAAATTATTATTAAAACATTCCAAAAAATGCCAATCAAACTAGAGAGTTTGTTGAAAACTCACTTGAATGAAAGCGTCTGGGAAATATCACATATTACTATTCAATTCGCACAGATGCGTCTCCAAGTCGCAATTCCTCCCACTGTCGTAACTTCAAATAACCACGTCCACAAAACCAGCGTGGAAAACATAAAAAATGTGACCGTATAAAACATAACTCAACTCGTCAGAGAAAAATTACCGAAAACGACACGAAACGCGTTCACCGCGAAACGGTGAATGTGGTGTATCAACGCTAACTGTTAATGGTAATTAATTCGTCTTCACCCACCTCCCCACCCACTTCCTCACAAAAATAAAACAGAAGAAAAATTGTCCAAAAAGAGCAACATAGTAGTAATTGTTCCCAATGCGAGGTTTGAAATCAGGCTTGAGACCCCTGCAATTAAAAGTGGTTTCCATTCTCAAAAAGAGTGACCAACCTACCAAACATTAAAACATCCTCCCCCGCGCCTCACCTTGCCAAAGCACGACACCAAAGAGATTAAAACAACGAAAACCCACGAAATGAATGAATGAATGAATGACATATGCCTCATTTGACACATACAAAAACAACCAAGAGAATGAATCGTATCTTTTTGACCGTCGCCGTTTTCGTGCATCTTTTTGGAGGAGGAAAAATAAAGCTCCAAAATCAAAACACTTGGAGGGGGGCTACTAAACAGCAACACAATGGAAGATCCCACTGAAGTCAGTCAGAGGTCGTCGCTGATATCACGCACCCTCGTGGAGAGTGGGATTTGTTAAAACAACAACAATAAACTAGTTGGATGGAAGGAGAGGTTTAAAAGTTGTTCATGATAAAGTGTTGAGTACCAAAACCTCAAAATATAAAGACAGACAAAAAGGCAAAATCTTTAAATAATATTTCCATCCAATATATCCATTTGGTGACCTTACCAAATGATATGGTCATTTAAGAGCAGTTCTCTACGGAATCGGTCTTTTTTCTTTAATTTTATTTTTTGTATTTTTTAATCCGGCTGAAACTTTTTTGGTGCCTTTGTTATGCCCAAAAGAAGCCATTTTGCATCATTAGTTTGTCCATATAATTTTCCATACAAAGTTGGCAGTTGTCCATACAAAAATGATGTATGAAAATTCAAAAATCTGTATCTTTTGAAGGAATTTTTTGATCGATTTGGTGTCTTCGGCAAAGTTGTAGGTATGGGTATGGACTACATTGAAAAAAAATGTTACACAGTAAAAAAAAATTTGGTGATTTTTTATTTAACTTTTTGTCACTAAAAATTGATTTGCAAAAAAACACTATTTTTAATTTTTTTTATTTTTTGATATGTTTTAGAGGACATAAAATGCCAACTTTTCAGAAATTTCCAAGTTGTGCAAAAAATCTTTGACCGAGTTATGAATTTTTGAATCAATACTGATTTTTTCAAAAAATCGAAATATTGGTCGCAAAAATTTTTAAAATTCATTTTTCGATGTAAAATCAAATTTGCAATCAAAAAGTACTTTAGTAAAATTTTGATTAAGTGCACCGTTTTCAAGTTATAGCCATTTTTAGGTAACTTTTTTGAAAATAGTCACAGTTTTTCATTTTTTTAAATTAGTGCACATGTTTGCACACTTTTGAAAAAAATATTTTTGAAAAGCTGAGAAAATTCTCTATATTTTGCTTTTTTGAACTTTGTTGATACGACCCTTAGTTGCTGAGTTATTGCCATGCAAAAATTTAAAACACTGGAAAATGAGATTTTCTCAGTGTTGCTCAATAAGACCTCATTTTTTGATCACCAATATCTTGGAAACTGTTGATCCTATTTTCAACTTTAAAAAATGAAACATTCGTGAAAGTTTCTGATCTCTTCGAAAAAAATATTCCCAAATTCAACCCTACCGTTTGAAAAGGGACAAAAGAGCGATTTTCAACCTACAGGTAAGTAGCACGCCACAATTTTAGGTAATTTAGAGTTTCATTGATTTCCACAACTCATTACCCAGGTAGTGTAATTAATTGGTAGTTTGGAATCTGGAGAATTGTTAGTTAGAAAATAAATGAATAATTTGAATTTCACAGTTTATTATTGTTTGGCATTATTTCTCAATATTAATTTTTCCTAAAAATATTTACTTTTTTGTTATTTTGTACGCTATTTGAATAGAGCTTAACTTCTATTTCATTTTCAGAAACTGGAATAAATGAATGATATTTTTGTGTACCTTTTATAGGTTTTGCGATCGTGTACAATTCTTTAAGGTCATTTGCTGTATGTTCATAATCTTCCGTAGTTGTATAACAAAATGAAATTTTAGTGAGTTGTTCTTCTTTTCGCAATTGAGCCCACTCATATAATTCTTTAGCGTTTTTAATTGGATGTTCACGCTCTTTGGCTAGACTTGCTCTGGTGGCCATACGCTTCAAAGTTCCTCCAATAGCATCACATGGTCCTTTCCCATGAGATGTTGCAAAAAAGTGCCATTCTACTTCAATTTTGTAATTATTTTTAAATTGACAAAAACTTGCAAAATTTTTACGATTTTTATACTGAGATGCAGCTCCGTCAGATATAAAATAAAGCTTTTTTATCAAAAAATTATGTTCAATCTGTAAAAACTCAATCAGTTTTGAAACAAATAAGTTAACTGCTATAGAATCATGACGTAAGTCCTCAGAAATCACGACAAAACTTAAATGCTCAATTTGCTCACCATTTTTATAATATATTACAAAAGGATGTATGGTGGCCTGTTGAGCATTCCAATGATGGCTTTGGACTTCATCTTGTAGAACAAATGTATAGTTTTCAGAAAAGTCACAGGTTACCACAAATTCTCCATGCTTCAAATTGGTTTTACATTTTTTTAAAAACGTTGACTGTTGAGTTTTTATGAAATCATGAGGAATTAGTTTTTCTAACTTACTGATCATATACGAAACAAATTCATCCGGCTGTTTTACTAAAGTATCTATGTCACATCTGTCGGTTGTGACCCACTGTTCAAAACGTATTTCAGAAATCTATTTATCCTCAATTTCATTAAATAACAATTGCTCGCAGTTAGATGTGTCTTTACAATTTTCACAAAGACGTAAATGACAATCAATAGTAATGTTTTTGCACATCAAACTTGTCAATAATGTTTCCAAATCTAATGACCAATCATACTTTTTTAAACCATGAATGATTAAATTAACATTTTCATGTATCGTGCAAACACACACATTGTGAGTACCCGAACTTGATAACAGTTTACAATTAGCTGGCCTGAGTTTTGCAAAAGTTGAAAATCCTATTTTTACATTATTATTTTCATCAACAAAGTTTACATATGATTCTCGCAATGTACTCATAAGTAACCTCTTTTGAACTGATTGCCGTTTTCCATCTTTTCTTATAGAAACACAGTCGTTTTTGCCAGGCATGGCTCGGCTTATATCATCGCTTTCATAAAACTGTGTTACAATTTCCTTTGTTTCGTCACTCAATCCGATACTCACTCGTGAAGGTTTGTGTGATGTTAGAATACCTGTTTCCTCCAAATGCTGTTTTGCATGTTGCGCCATGTATTTCGTTGCTCCAAATGTATCCACGATTTTCTTGACTGTCCAGGACCTAGGAAGAACCGTCAGAATCTGTAGTTGTTCTCCTTTCGTTGTATCACTCGCTTTAAACTTCGATTTCAGTTGATCAATAACTTCGTCAAAGTTTTTATTTTTTTCTTCATCGGGATTAACTTCGGGTGCAAGACCAAATATATGTCTTCTCACATTCCTAACTATTTCATCGCACTTTTCCTTAACATACCTCGAACACTTCATTTTCTTTGGGTCTATGGGTGAGGTTAGTATTGCTGACATTCCTCTGTTGAACGTTTCAATATTTATACCTTGTGAAAATTCAGCAACGTTGGATGTAACACTTTCAATTGATGCCGTAGCTAATGTTTCTTGACTTAAAACCTCCAGATTTACTCTTTGTACTACTTCTTCATCACTGCTTTCCTCGCTAATTGAAGGTATTTCGTATCGATCCAGATGACGTCGGCAAGGGACGCATATTTTCATCAAAGTATTGAGTTCATGCTCTTGCCGTAACCTCTTTTCAACGATTTTAGAAATAATTAATTCAGACAATATGCGATCAGGTTTAGATGTGCACCTGTCAACAAATAATTTCATGCAGCTGAGTTGCGGTTTGTCCGTTTTGAAATTAGCCATTTTTAATGACTTCAAGTTTGATTGATACTATAAACAATGTGTATAATGCCGTTTCTTTTATATGACATAAGGTAGTATAATTCTTATATATCTAAACTACCAATTAATTACACTACCTGGGTAATGAGTTGTGGAAATCAACGAAACTCTAAATTACCTAAAATTGTGGCGTGCTACTTACCTGTAGGTTGAAAATCGCTCTTTTGTCCCTTTTCAAACGGTAGGGTTGAATTTGGGAATATTTTTTTCGAAGAGATCAGAAACTTTCACGAATGTTTCATTTTTTAATGTTGAAAATAGGATCAACAGTTTCCAAGATATTGGTGATCAAAAAATGAGGTCTTATTGAGCAACAATGAGAAAATCTCATTTTCCAGTGTTTTAAATTTTTGCATGGCAATATCTCAGCAACTAAGGGTCGTATCAACAAAGTTCAAAAAAGCAAAATATAGAGAATTTTCTCAGCTTTTCAAAAATATTTTTTTCAAAAGTGTGCAAACATGTGCACTAATTTAAAAAAATGAAAAACTGTGACTATTTTCAAAAAAGTTACCTAAAAATGGCTATAACTTGAAAACGGTGCACTTAATCAAAATTTTACTAAAGTACTTTTGATTGCAAATTTGATTTTACATCGAAAATGAATTTTAAAAATTTTTGCGACCAATATTTCGATTTTTTGAAAAATCAGTATTGATTCAAAAATTCATAACTCGGTCAAAGATTTTTTGCACAACTTGGAAATTTCTGAAAAGTTGGCATTTTATGTCCTCTAAAACATATCAAAAAATAAAAAAATTAAAAATAGTGTTTTTTTTGCAAATCAATTTTTAGTGACAAAAAGTTAAATAAAAAATCACCAAATTTTTTTTTACTGTGTAACATTTTTTTTTCAGTGTAGTCCATACCCATACCTACAACTTTGCCGAAGACACCAAATCGATCAAAAAATTCCTTCAAAAGATACAGATTTTTGAATTTTCATACATCATTTTTGTATGGACAGCTGCCAACTTTGTATGGAAAATTATATGGACAAACTAATGATGCAAAATGGCTTCTTTGGGCATACCAAAGGCACCAAAAAAGTTTCAGCCGGTTTAAAAAATACAAAAAAAAATCGAATGACCGAAATCTCAGAGAATTGCTCTTAAGTAAAATTTCTTAAATGACCATATCTTTTGCTAAGGTCACCATTAGGCCGTCCCAAAAAAATTAAAAGTTGTCAAATCTTCGGTGCTCACCCCTAGAATGATAGATTAGGATGTCAGAAACAATGTTTTCATACAACAAAAAATTCCCAAAAATGGTTTAGTGCATTTTTCGAGTATTTTTTTAGAAATGCGCGTAACAATCATACTATAGTCATTCAAATTTGGTCGCCTTGGGCTTCAAGTTATAGTTCCCGAGCATGGGTAAATAACAAGGGAAATGCGTAATAATACCTTTCTCTGGTATCAATGCCAAATTTTGGTATTCTTGGACCCTTTAAAATTTGTCTTAAGGATTATGCAAGAACAAAATGTGGTATCATACCAATTTAAGGTATTGTTTTGATATTGCAAAATTGCAGAATTTGTCAATGATCGAACACCACATTTTGGTATTCTTTTGGTATTACAGTATTTTATCAAATTCCTCTGCAACTATAGGAAAATTTTGACCAATTTTGACAAAATAATTAATTTTGCGCTATAATGATGTCTCAAAGCGAATGCTTTCATTCAAAACCGGAAATTTTAAACTTGATTTTAAACATTTTTGATATACCCCCTATAGAAATGACTTGAAATTGTGGAAAATTTTCTAAGTCAGGATGGCACATTTTGGTATTATTTTGGTATTGAGGTGTTTTATCAAATTCCTCTGAAACTATGGGAAAATTTTGACCAATTTTGACAAAATAATTAATTTTGCGCTAAAATGATGTCTCAAAGCGAATGCTTTCATTCAAAACCGGAAATTTCAAACTTGATTTTAAACATTTTTGATATACCCCCTACAGAAATGACTTGAAATTGTGGAAAATTTTCTAAGTCAGGATGGCACATTTTGGTATTATTTTGGTATTTAAGTGTTTTATCAAATTCCTCTGAAACTACGATAAAATTTTGACCAATTTTGACAAAATAATTAATTTTGCGCTAAAATGATGTCTCAAAGCGAATGCTTTCATTCAAAACCGGAAATTTCAAACTTGATTTTAAACATTTTTGATATACCCCCTACAGAAATGACTTGAAATTGTGGAAAATTTTCTAAGTCAGGATGGCACATTTTGGTATTATTTTGGTATTTAAGTGTTTTATCAAATTCCTCTGAAACTACGGGAAAATTTTGACCAATTTTGACAAAATAATTAATTTTGCGCTAAAATGATGTCTCAAAGCGAATGCTTTCATTCAAAACCGGAAATTTCAAACTTGATTTTAAACATTTTTGATATACCCCCTACAGAAATGACTTGAAATTGTGGAAAATTTTCTAAGTCAGGATGGCACATTTTGGTATTATTTGAATATCGAAAGGTTTCATCAATTTTCTCTGAAACTATGGGAAATTTGTTAAAAAAATTTTACGAGTTAATTAATTTTGCGCTTAAATTTCTTGAAACCCAAAAATGTTAAAGATGATTTTAAAAATTAGTGTGATATACCCACTAATATTTTTTTCAAAAACGTTGAAATATCTCTAAGTCGGGATAACCAAATACTTTGAAAAACGAGTCAATCGACAGATTAATGAATTTTGGTGAATTTCAATTCAGTTTCATTTTAATAATACTTATTTTTCAATCTTGTTATTTTTCAGAAGCTTCAAGAACTTCAAGCACAGGCCGTTCATCAATGACAAATGCATTCGGTGTGGTGAAGAATATCACTAATAACAACATGGAATCATCAGGTGAGTAGATTTGGCTGTTGCATATGAATAGTTTCCGTTTTTTCACTAACTGCAACTGCTGCACTAAAAATGGTATGAAAATACCAAATTTTGGTATTACTTGTTCAAATACCAGCTACCATAATGTGCTCTTAGTTGCCCAGTAATAGATGGTAAAATACCATGAAATCATACCAAAATCATGTATGTGAAAGACCACAGAAATACCAAAATATGATTTTCCAAGGGCGCGGGAATACCTAAAAATTAAACCATGGCAATACCAAGTTTTGGTATTCAAGCAATGTTCAAAAATCCAGAAGACCTCAACTTGGTATTGAAATGGTTTTATTTTGAGATATTATTTTACCCTTGGAATAACATGGTTTGGTATTGTTGTGCCCTTACACATAAAAGATTTTGGTATGATTTCATGGTATTTTACCATCTATTACTGGGCAAACAAGGGCACATTTTGGTCGCTGTTATTTGCCCAAGTAATACCAAAATTTGGTATTCCCGTGTTATTTACCCCTGCTCGGATTTAATGTCCCCTAAACAAATTCCTGTACAGACATAGTCCATAAAAGTTTGTGTTTGGGCATGGCAGGGCGTTTTAGGGAGAAAATTTGGTAGTTTTTAGTCAAAATTTTTCAAAAATCACCTCACAAAACGAGCCAACAAATTTTGCAGACAAAATTAATGCATTCCGCTTATAAGAAATTTTACGGAGATCATTTTGCTTTTTTTTAACATTCGATTTATGTCCACGCAAAGCCGCGATATTTGCATTTTAGTGAACAAAAAGTGACGAATTTTCTAAATTCTTGATATACAAGCGTTTTTAGCATAAAACATTGGCTACTATGATCACAAACGGGAAGGCATATATTTTGGATATTTTTATTTTGCCCGCTCAAAAACGATATTTGTTAACATTCCAACGCCCAAGGCTCCAAAAAAGTTGGAACGGTAACTTCAACTCGCTGGTTCTCGGGCATAACTCAACCAAATCAAGATGATTCTTCTTTCCAGTGATTTGTTAGGATGTCTAGATGATTCTAGAACTTTGCAGAACTCAATTTGATCAAATATGTAATTTTTGCGATCAAAAACATCGTTCCAACTTTTTTTTTCGCGTGTAAAAAAAATTCGCCTAAAATTCCGCGGAGGCAGTCATTTAAAAAAAAAGTGGAACGATATTTTCGGTCGCAGAAATTACAGATTTGTTCAAATCAAGTTCTGCAAAATTTTAGGATCATCTAGACATTCTTACAAATCACTGGAAACAAGAATCGTTCCGATTGGTTGAGTAATGCCCGAGAACCAGCGAGTTGAAGTTACCGTTCCACTTTTTTTGGAAGGCTTGGGCGTCCGTGTAAGTTGGACATGCGTTGGGCGTTCCAGTGTTAATAACATTTCATGAAAAACATGAGAGAGCTTTAATTATTTGTTCATATCGAGAAGAGCACAGAGCAGTACTTATAAATATGTCGTTTACGTCACATTGTGAGAAAATCTCATGTTTTTTCATGAAATGTTATTAACAAATATCGTTTTTGAGCGAACAAAATAAAAATATCCAAAATATATGCCTTCTCGTTTGTAATCATAGTAACCTATGATTTATGCTAAAAACGCTTATATACCAAGAATTTTGAAAATTCATCACTTTTTGTTCACTAAAATAAAAATATCGCGGCTTTGCGTGGACATAAATCGAATGTTAAAAAAATGCAAAATGATCTCCGTAAAATTTTCGATAAGCTGAATGCATTAATTTTGGCAACAAAATTTGTTGGCTCGTTTTGGGAGGCGATTTTTGAAAAATTTTGTCTAAAAACTACAAAATTTTCTCCCTAAAACGCCCTGCCATGCCCAAACACAAGCTTTTATGGACTATGTCTGTACAGGAATTTGTTCAGGGGACATTAAACTACTTGGGAGAATGAGGATGCCATAAGAATCATAAGAATCAAATGTTTTAAAATGTTTTCGTATACAACTTTACTATTATAAGAAAGTACCAGATTCTTGGAATGACTTCTTACAATAATTTTTCAACCTGAGTAATAACAGCAAATTTTACTATCTCTAATTTCATCTTAGAATGTGTTTGTAAATATAGCTGGCAAAAACTAAAAATAAAAAATAAAATGTTGCGAAAATGGGAATTTGAGACGAACTGAGCGAAAAAAGAATTGGAAATGAATACAAGTTTTTTCTTATAAATTATATTAGTCTTAAACAGTTTTTTTAAAAACCTGTTTCAAATATTGTTTGAAGTTTTCTGCCTTTCATTGAACACTACCAGACTTTTTTAGAATTTATTATATATATATTTTTTATTTTTTAGATATCCCCGAACCTTTATTTTTTTATTTTTTCATTGGTTGGAACATGAGCATCCCTGAAATATTTTTGTTCAAGTTTTCGAATATGAATCGTACTCAATTTTTGAAATTCATGTGAGTTTTCACTTTCTTAAAAATGTGCAGTTCTAGAAAATATTTCCCAATCCTAATTTCCTTACACAGAAAAAAATCAGTTCTCGTAATCGTGAATTAAGTTCACGAATGCGAGAACCACGAAGAAATTTATTCATGAGTATGGTAAATTTGCACTTTAAACTTGAATATATTCCTTTATTCACGATTTCGAGAATTGGTTTTTTTTTCGGTGTTAGATTTTAGATTGTTTCAATCATGAATTTTTTTTATTTGATTTTTGTAAATTAATAGCAACTATTTACAAAAATGTCTGATATTGTTGCAAATTTTAAGCATTACTTTTTTAGCTTTGATGAATGATCGAGTTTAAAACTACATTTTTTGAATGTTGTTTTATCTTCTAAACAACAAAAGTCGTTTTCCATTCCATTGCAGCAGGTAATAAAAAATGGCTGAAAAAATGCTATGATCATCTGTAAATTGATGCGAAAGTACAAAAATTGCTACAAACGTTACAGTTTAAATTTTTACATGTGTGCATTGACACCAATTTGTTGAAAATTGCAAGATGAGTAGGGTTAGTGAAATTTCACGATTTCGCGGACAGCGTGAAATCCGTGAAATTTGGCTTTTTCCGCGAAATCCCGTGAATTTTTATGTCTGTGTGAAACTGTAACGATTTTTCTCAAAATGATTTATCAAACTCAAATAATAATAAAAATAATCTTATGAAATACTGTAGAATGATGCGAGTGAATATCCTTTGCTTAATTACTAACATAGGGTTATTGATTATTGACGATTTCGAAGACGGCGTGAAATTCGAAAAAAATATCAATTTTCTCAAATATTTTTGTTTTTTTAACTGACAAAATAATAAATATTTTATCTTTACAGACTATTTAAGTAAATTTTATTAGTTTACAATTGAAAAGCTTGGTATGAACCATTTTAGGAATTGTAAAAACAAATATTTTTTTTAGAAACTTACTTAATTTTGTAATTTGTAATTTGTGATTTATTGGAAACGATAGCCTGTTAGTATAACACATTGTGTCAGATTAAGGAAGGACGTTTGTGATGGTTACTTTAGGTTAGTTTAGTAATATTTTCATTCGCTGGAATAAAAATTTTACTGCTATTTTATTTGAAAGGTATAGTTTCATATGAAATTCAAAGAATCAAGCTTTGTTTTATTCAAATTAAAATGAAGGGTATTTTTTATCTTTGAAATCAACTTGAAAAGCATTTCAGTTTTTTTTGAGTCCTGTTTAATTTTAACGATATTTGATTATTTGGGTGCATTTTAAATATTTCTTTCAATTCAATTCAGTTTTATTGGTGAATAATCAAGATACAATCCGTTTTTTTGCAATTCATAACAGAGTTTTGGAATTCCTTTCAGCTGTGTGTTGCATCATAATCCATTTTGGAACAATTATATCTATAACTGAAGCACTAACAATAGCAAGAAAAATTTTAAAAAAACCTGCTAAAAATTTCATTTTGAATAATAATTTCGATTTCGTTCAAATATATAATTTTTGCATATTGATTTAAAATTTAAATTTGAATAGGGAGATGAAAACCTTTAAAATTATTTTAACTCATTTTGGCTGGACAAGATTGTTAAATCTTGCTTTGATATGAAATTCAATATAATGAAGCAAATCAGCGTAATTTTTTTAGCTTTATAAACAAATATTAAATAAAAGCAGTTCAATAAATGAGAATACGCATGCCCTACATTTTGTTTCAACATATATATTGAGCCGATCCATAAACCTGGTAGAATCTTTTTGGAAAATTGGATGATTTTTTTTTTGTGTCTGGTTCAAATTTATTGAAATTGTTTTTAGTTTATTTAAATAATATATAATGAAGCATAAAAAGTAGTTTCTGTGATTTGAACATAAGATTTTCAGAGTTATTTGAACATTTTTCACGTTCCGCGAAATTTGCGTGAAATTTGATATTTTGAAATTGAGGTCCCCGTGAAATTTACAATTTTCGAGCGTGAAAAATCACTAAGCCTAAAGATGAGGAATGAGGTTCTTGAAAACTAACCATGGAGGGATTAAATCGAATTAGGTGGAGAACCATTGGTTTAGAGAAATTGACGACATGAAGAGCATAACGCCACCGCGTAAAAAAAGGTTTTTCTGCAACTAGTTTTTTCAAATAAAATTTGATTTTTAGAAACAATAACTGTTTTTTTGCCCAAGATTTTTTGAGGACTTTTTAATGGTTCCAAAAAAGGGTGGTTCCAAAAAACATGGAATAATATTTGCAATGACTTTACTCAGTGGCAAAATTAATTGCCGTACTTTTCAATGGCTCAAAGTTTGAAATGTTTTTGTATTTTAAAACATCTAAAAAAATAAAAAGAAAACATTGCGAATCAGTGTGCCTATTTTTTTCTGAATAGTCCACATCAACAACTGCATTGTTGGTAACGACAATAGATCGATAAGAAAATACCTTCAAAAGATAAAGATATTTGCATGAACGGTTGCCAAAACTCTAATGAAATCAAATGACTTCTTAGGTCGAAAGGAGGACACTCACAATGTTTGAGCCAAATAAAAAATATCGATTTCACTCACTTTGAAATCGCATGATTTGTTTTCAAATAAGAAATAGAAAACTAGAAATCGAAACCAAAACTGAAAAACATTCGAAACAACAATATTGAAACTTCGTTAAAATTCATACAGACTTAATTTTTCAACATGTGATACAAATTAAAATTACACAAATGTAAAATTGTTCGCAAATGCATAATTGAAAATATCATCATAGTTAAATATCGCACGATCTAGTTACAATTAAGTTATCGTATTAATTGTTTGACAGACATTCACTTTTTCAAGAATGTTAAGACCGCATTAAAAGCTGCTGCATTTAGGTACCTATTAGAAATCCATTTGGCACGAGTCATGACGTTTCAAAAACGGAATCATGATTCGTAATATTTACTAAAAATATCCCTTGAAACAAAGTTTCGAAATCGCAGAATATTATGTGTTGTGAATATGTGTTGGCAGAGTTTGACCCAAATAAAACACCTTAATTTTAATGTTTCTTCATTTATTGCACAACAATAATTTAAGCTTATGGACAAAACAGGAGGGACATCGTTGTTTTCAATAAATAAATAAATTACAATATTAAAAATAAATAACAGTTACACTGACAATGGTTTCCTTTCTTCCTTTCCTTTCCTGATCCTTTCATCAATTTCCGTTCGGATCCAGAGAGGTAGTAGAGGCACTTTATCCTTCATCCATCTTCTTCGACTCTGATCTTCTTTCCTATTTTCCGTTTTGGCTATTTCTTCTCTCTCTCCCTATCACTTGTGATGCTCTCTCACAAGTACTACACGGCATCAGTCTATGATTTCTTGATTTGTGTTGTTGTTGTTGATTTTCCCTAGAAGAACACACGCTGTTCAGTGCTATTTCCTTCTGTCGCGAAATAGACCAATAGTTTGCATGCTCTAGCTTTCATTTGGCGCTCTCTTTCTTATCTGTCATTCTCTTTCATTCTTCACTCTGGAGCGCACGCATGGTCGGATAGTTTTGGTTTCATTTGGCTTTGGCTGTTGAGGGGGTGGTTGATTGCTTCCGATTTCTTGGCGTTCTGGGTTCGATTCCTGGGTTTGAGGGTGGTGGGTGGCTTCCACTTAGTACATGGGAGCGGCGGCGGCGGCAGCGGGCTGGTCGTAGTAGTACTGGTACGGGCTGTTCATGCCGCGAACCGGTCGCACAAAGTAGGTGGCCCGTCGGTTGTGGTCACCGGAGTGCACCTGGAAGGTGGTCTCCTCGTGGTGGTCACTCTTGAAGATCTTCTTCAGGGCCAGGATGCTGGAGATGGTGAGGGCGACCTTGGAGATGACGAGCGCCTTGAACGCGATGGCTCCCAGCGTCTTGAGACCGATCGGTCCGGCGATTCCGAGGGCGGTCAGCAGGGCGGCGATCACGTACCGGCTGCCGTTCTTCTTGTCTCCGGAGCCACGGCCGGCCTCGGTGCGCGACGACAGGTCCAGCTTGACGGTGTGCGTCTTCAGGAACTTGTCCAGCTTCTGGATCAGGGCGCGGTCGGTTCCGCTGAGACCTTCCAGAGCGCGAGCGTCGGCGAGGCTCTCCGGGACGGCTTCGTTCTGGGCGGTGTCGTTTTCGTCCTCGGACTCGTTCTGCTTGACCAGGGTCACTCCATCGACCAGTTGGATGGAATTCTGAGGGAGGGACGATTGCAAGATTTTGGGATGTTATCGAATTTGCTAACGAAAATTGAAATACTGAAATTAGGTCACTTGTTTCAAACTGACCGCATGAAATTTAATCATTCAAACTTATTATATGCATCATATAAAATAGAAAAAATAGGAGGCGTAAGCCTTCTTTTTGAAACTTTGTAAATAAGCATTTTGTATGATTATGGATCAGAGATTATGAACATTATTGAAATTTAGCTTTAACAGCTTCCATTTGAATTAATGAAATTATTAGTTACACAATCATTGCAAATCTGATATCAATTTTATCTTCTTCAGAAATGATTCAATCTTTCCTTTGAAATTCCCAAACAAGAGATCAACTTCACCCCAGCATCCTTACCATGTCAATCGCCCTCGACAGCGACGTCAGCGCTTTCTGCTTGAGGCACTCGGTGAAGTCGCTCTTCTCCTGGCAGTCGTCGTACACCTTCTGCAGGACGCAAATCTCCCCGCCGAACCAGCTGCTTCCAGCGGCCCTCCACGAGCACGCGGCCATCGCTGACGAGGCCAGGCCGACCACCAGCAGCAGCTCCAGAACCAACGACCGATTGCACATCTTGACTTAGCACTGACTTGAACTCTCTATTCTACAAACTACACTGCGCGTTGGGTATCGAAAACGCTTTTTTTCCAAGCTAGGATTTCTTCTTTTTCTTCTGAACTGGTCTCTTCCGAAAGGAGAGGAGACGCTGTACTCACTGCCACTGCACCAAAACTGCAACTAGTGATCTACGCTGATTAGGGGCCGCTTTTAAACGCAACTGAATGCTCTGGTTGAGGCGCCAATTTTCCACCAGTTTTTTTGTTGTTTTCCTTCCTTCGGAGTGGAAAAAGGAGAAAACTTGCCGAAGGTATCGTCATATGTATGAGCTCGCGAACATCGCCGATGGGGAGCTCGCTTGCTAGCTAGTAGAGCATGTATAAGCAGCCGTGGAGGCTCGTGCCATTAGGTGGCATAGCACAGTGGGATCTGAAGTACTTGATAATGGAAATCAAATTCATAAATAACCTCAGATTTCTTGCTGTGAACTAAGATGGTTTTCACTTTTTAAAATTTTCAATGTATTTTATTTTCAAAATAAAAAGTATATGTATTTTAAGATTCAATAAGGTCGATGCAAATATTTTTCAAAGTTGGCCGGGGTCGAGGAAGAGGGGCAAAAAAATTATAAAATTTTAAATAACAAGCCATAGTTTTAACTGTTGAATGCAAAAAGTGTTTTAAAATGCATTTAACTCTAGTTCAGTTGTTTTACAATCATTTGCTTTCAAAAAATGTAAGGTTTGACGAAAACAAAAAATTTAGCGAAAAAAAATTTTTTTTCGATACTTAACATCGAACATTTTCAAAAGTTAAAGGGATTTTGAAATCATCCCAAACATTTTCAAAATGATTCCAAACGCAGAAGAATGCGTTTTAAATTGATTTCAGCTGATTGCTCTTAAATTTCCATTGTAAATAAGAAAAAAAAATTTGCCCCCTGATTTTTCAGGCCAACTTTAAAGGCACACACTTTAAATTAAAGCCTAAGACAATATCAGTCAAATACGTTTTCTTAAATCATTCGCCAAAAATATGACCAAACAACGCCTGCTAGTCATTATCTTTCCAAATACAGCAAACCGAGGAGACATTGATAGGATTTCAATTTTTTATGGAATATTTTGTAACTATTGAGGTTTTTCTCTTGATTATTAATTTTGAATAATTCTGAGGTAGGCCCCACAAGGTCTATGCACTATTTAAAACAAAGTTTTTTTCAAAAAGTGTTTAAAGAAATAGTTGCGTTGAAAAGCCTTATTTTGAATTCCGGGGTGACTTTAACAGTAATTGTTTTGGCATCCTTATCTCATTGAGGAAAGGCTATAAAATCTTCCGAAAATAAAAATAAAATGTCACTTGATTTTCTCGGCACTGTCCATTTTTTAGGTTGCTTATATTGTTTCTAAGCAAAAAATCAATGTGAATAAATAGTTAACCAAGTTTAAAAGATTTTTAAGAAAACACATTATTTTAGGTAAAATAGTTGAAAAGTCACAATTTTGCCTTAAATTCAGTGCATCAAGTTTTGTTTATAACATTATCGATTTATATTTCATTTTAAACTGGATCCGAAGCATGAATCAAAAGCATTCACATTTCAAATGAAATTTGTTCTACTGAAAATGACTTAAAATTGAAAGATTGTTTTGAACTTTGTTTAAAAAACATATAATACTTATTATTTTCAAACTTATTTTACCTTCGCCTAGAGTAAAATTGGTCAAAGAATCTGAAGATACATTCCGTTTTATGATTCGAATTCACGTTTATTTGTTAAAATCATGTCATTTTGAGAATATTAAAACAATGCTATTCATTATCATTTTCGTAATGATAGTTAACTAACTTTATAAACTTTTCAAAATTTTATAACAACTCAATGTTGTTCAATGTTTCACAAGCAATAAAATTCAATTCAATTGAATCAGTGGTTGTATTTAAATGTCTGCTGTAGGTTGTTGCAATTGCAATTTAAAAATCAACCGAGATCAAGTCAAAGGTGGTGTAACAATCATAAAAAAATTGAGAAAAAATTATAGACCTAAGCTAAAACTTAGATTGTGAAATACCTACTAATGAATTACATTAACATTAACTTGTCGATTTTCAGAAGTCAAAATTGCTGCTTCTTATATTCACAGTTGTATGCAAAATCATTTGAATGTACAATAATTTGTAAAAAAGAAAGGCTTCATCCATAAAGTACGTCACGCTAAAATCAACCAAAATTTACCCCCCCCCCTCCCCCCCTT
Source organism: Culex quinquefasciatus (assembly GCF_015732765.1). Lineage (NCBI taxonomy): Eukaryota > Metazoa > Arthropoda > Insecta > Diptera > Culicidae > Culex > Culex quinquefasciatus. The sequence continues at coordinate 53,732,583 of NC_051862.1, read as the reverse complement.
TGTCACGCTTTCCCTATACTTATAACACGCAATGTCACACTTTACTTTATGGATGACGCTAAATAAGCAGAAGATTATAAGGTGACTAGTAGGAATTCCCGGAAAATCGACAATGTTTGGATCTCTCGATTCCCGGAAAATATTGTCGAGACCAGGGCTGTGGAGTCGGAGTCGGAGCCGGAGTCAGTGGAGTCGGGTCTTTTTGGGAAGCCAGGAGTCGGAGTCGGAGTCGTAAAAACTCGAACAGCTGGAGTCGGAGTCGGAGCCGGAGTCGGCTAAATTTTATTAGCTCGAGTAGGAGTCGGATTCGGAGTTATCATAAATTTAACAAACATTATGTTTATTTTTTAATTTTTAGTATTTGCTATAAAACAGATTAATTTACAAAACTTCTTTTTTTTTCAAGTTCGATGTTTTATTTTGGAAAACAAATCTGTTAATCTTTGTAAAGTTGAGGTCCGTTGATCTTAAAAAGGAAAAAAAATCATAAATTATTGTTTTGAGTCTTTATTTGTCATAATGCCAAAAACGCGATACTTTGAAATTATATAAGCTATTTTATTACTTCACAAAAATCTAACAACAAGTTCATGGAACAAGTTTGTAAAAATTGTGAAAGACCACTCAGTGCGAATTAAGAATCGTTTACATTTTAAAGTACAATTATGAGGTCCACAAATCTCAAGAAATGATCTTGTATTTGCAGATCCAGAAAAATAAATAAAAAAGTAGACATAGTTCCCGAAAATAATGAGACTACTAGTCAACGTTTCATTCAATAAGATTAAGTTAATTGTAACTGCATTCATTGAAAAGAACATGTATAACTTTTCATTTCAAATTATTGACACAATTGGCATAGTTAAAAAATTCCTGGGTCCCGGGAATTCCAAGTTCAACTATTGATTCCCGGGGAATTGAAAATTTCTAGAATCGTCACCCGCTACGACATCAAAATTTAAAAATTTAGATTTTCGCATTTAAGAAATAGTTCAGTCAATTAATTATTTAACAAAAAAATCATACAATGGCGATTCAAAACTAATCATAGAAGAGAGAAAAACTCAAAACAATAATCTAATTTTCAAAAGAAACACTGACTCACACAAAACTCGATTTCAATACTTATGCTGTCACTGATAAACACTTGTAAAATGGATTGTAAATTATTCAGAATACATTTTATAATGCTTATTTATTTTTAATAAAATGGATTGTTTTCAATCTTATTTACAAATTTTATATTTTTCGACCACAGACGACAACGGATTGGATAAAAAATTTAAAAAAATATTTATATTTCTCAAACAATTGAAACTAGCACTCTCCTCGATCTCAACCAGAGCCGAGGAAGTATTATTTAATAATAATTATCAAACTTATCGATCTATGATTGAAGTGGTTTAGTTATCAGTTCATCTAGAATTTCAAATTATCGCTGAATAATGATTGTATCTACCTTTATTTTAATAAAATTTGGGCATTTTTTGCTTTTTGCGAGCTCATTCTGTTAAACTTCAACTTTTCTATCTTTATGGCAAAATTTTGTATCCATAATCAATACAAAACAAGCTTAATCGTACTTATTTAGACAAAAAAAAAAAAACAATTCAGAATTTGTAATTTTCAAAACAAAATCCCACTATTCACACTACAACTCTTGGAGAAATTCGCACCCACCCAACTTGCGGAACACACACACCCTCACACAAATCACCTGTGCCAGGCAGGTGAGAGCGCTGCAAAAGTGCAAGCATGCATTCCACCGCCGGTGATCGCGCGCGTTGTTGAACACCCATTGCGAGCATATGTTAAGCATGGCATATCCACCGCGATGCTACCGTAGAAGAGTCTCCGGGCTCGATTCTAGCAGCGTCGGCAGGTGCGACTGATGCTCACATGACCGTGAAATATGTAATGAACGAGGTGGGCATGAGGGGTGAGATGGGCTTTGTATGACTTCAAAAATTGGCCTGTTTTTCAGTATTTTTAGATATGATTTTGCAAGTTTACTTCCAGTTATACCCCACTGATCCCCTAATTTATGTTATGTTTTATGAACAGCGACTTCGTTCGCTGGTGCAGTAATGCACCAGATCAGACTATTAATTTAATTATGATGAAGGTTTTGCTTACACCTTCAAGATGCTTAGAGTGGTCATTGGGGTGAATTAAACCACTAATGAGTATGAATTTATGGAATTTGTCCAACATCCCCAGTCTCCCCTAAACAAGCCATTCTGACTGTTTACAGCACCGTAATGTCCGGTATATTCGAATGAATTCCGTTTGGCTATTTACTGCATCATAAAACTGGGTCAATTAGAGTAAAGAAAGTGAATCCGTAGTGCACTTTCCCTTCAACAGCTTCACATAAGTTTCCACCCCAAAGGATGGACCCTTCGTTTTGCGATACTGCCCATCAACTAAAATGTATAGTTAAAGCAACTAATGTTTCGCTACTGATTTACATCCGCTGAACACGAGAAACAGCATCAGCTTGTGAGCAGATCAATTTGTTCTCTCAATTAATTCAACACCTAAGAAGATAAAAATGGAAAATCGCCAATTAAGACAAATTTTAAACACAAAATGGTCATCATTTGGAGCGCAAATTCCAACGGTTTGAACAACAAGACCCGCCATGTAAAGTTTGGCTGCTTTCACCCGTTTCGTGAAATTTCTCGTACGAAAAAAAACCCCTTACATCAAAATTACTAAAACAAGCTCCGGTTTGCTCCGTCGAGGATGGCGTGGGTGAGCTCGAGGCCTGTTTTTCAGTCAATGATTTTTTGATTGATCCGCTATCGCCGGCGTGGCCGGCGGTGTTGGCGTGCAAATAGCCAGTTTGGATCAGTTGGGTTGAGAGACGAACCTTCCAGACGTTCGATAAACTGCACACGGTGAGGTTGTTGAAGTTGGTGTTGTTAGTTTAAGGAAGCGTTTGTAAATTGTTGGTTTTTTTAGTGTGATCAGTTTTTTTGAAAGTTTGACAAACGAATAAGTGTTGTGTTGGTTATAATTAAGAGGCAGTATTTGTAAATATTGCTCGGTTTGTTCTAGAGGTCGTATCTAGGTGCTCCGATTTGGATGAAACTTTCAGCGTTTGTTTGTCTATACATGAGATGAACTCATGCCAAATATGAGCCTTCTACGACAAAGGGAAGTGGGGTAAAACGGGCTTTGAAGTTTGAGGTCCAAAAAACCTAAAAAATATTAAAATTGCTCGCATTTCCGTAAAACTTCATCAATTCCAACTCTCGTAGATGCATTCGAAAGGTCTTTTGAAGCACTTCAAAATGTGTCATAGACATCCAGGATTGGTTCGACTTTTTCTCTTAGCTTTTGCAAATTACTGTCAAAAATTGATTTTTTTAAAACCTTAATATCCTTTTGCAACAGCCTCCAACACCCATACTCCCATAAGTCAAAAGATAGGTAATAACATGGACTATAAGCCTACGGTGTTAACTTTTTGGCCAATTGCAGTTTTTCTCATAGTTTTTCGATTTTTCTATAACAAACATTTTACAACGTTAGTTTTTGCCCTGTAGGCCGCCATAGCGGCACTTTTTGGTCTCAATTTTGTCATATTCGGAATCCTCGGACAATTTCACGTAAGTTAGAAGTATTGGAGTTGTAAATTTGATTTAATAAATAATTAAATAAAACATTTTTGAAAAAAGAAATAGATCTTATTTACCCTGTGATCAATACGTCAAATGCTGTATCAAGTAGGCGAAAACCTGTTTTATCCCTAATTAAACAAATTGTAAAAAAATATTTTAATTCATTCTGAATGCCAATTTTTCCAATCAAATTTACAACTCCAATACTTCTAACTTACGTGAAATTGTCCGAGGATTCCGAATATGACAAAATTGAGACCAAAAAGTGCCGCTATGGCGGCCTACAGGGCAAAAACTAACGTTGTAAAATGTTTGTAATAGAAAAATCGAAAAACTATGAGAAAAACTGCAATTGGCCAAAAAGTTAACACCGTAGGCTTATAGTCCATGTAATTACCTATCTTTTGACCTATAGGAGTATGGGTGTTGGAGGCTGTTGCAAAAAGATACTAAGGTTTTAAAAAAATCAATTTTTGACAGTAATTTGCAAAAGCTAAGAGAAAAAGTCGAACCAATCCTGGATGTCTATGGCACATTTTGAAGTGCTTCAAAAGACCTTTCGAATGCATCTACGAGAATTGGAATTGATGAAGTTTTATGGAAATGCGAGCAATTTTAAGATTTTTTAGGTTTTTTGGACCTCAAACTTCAAAGCCCGTTTTACCCCACTTCCCTTTGTCGTAGAGGGCTCATATTTGGCATGAGTTCATCTCATGTATAGACAAACAAACGCTGAAAGTTTCATCCAAATCGGAACACCTCGATACGACCTGTTACACATTGGTGAAAAACTCGCTCTTAAGGCTAGTAGTTTTCACGGCAAAAAAATCTAAATTTCGCGGCATGCCAATTACAAAAAGTAGAAACTTCACGGTATCTTAAAAAACGAACGTGAAAATGTGCTCTTATAGCATAATTATAAACAATGATTCATTTAAAAAATATTGTATTCGATTAAATTTGAGAAATTTATAAAAGTTTCCGTCGGTTAAATTTACAATCTAGCTATTTAAGTTTTTTTTTAAATTAAAATTGCAAAAAATAGCATTAGTAGAAAAAGTCTGATCAAATTTTATTATTTCCAAAAAAATCAGCAATAAGTAAATTTGAGTATTTCAAAATAGTGTTGACAAAACTTTATCAATATTAGTTTTTCAACATTTGATGACATTGCAAAATCATCAGTAAATTTGATTTCAACATGTATTGTATTCTGGAACAATTTCTATTAAAAAAAACATAATTTATGGTAAAAATATTCAAATATTTTTGTCTAATTTGCCTGATCACTGCAACTTGTTCATTGTTATTTCAAAAAATTGTACAAAGATTTGTAAATATTAAACATTTTTTGTATTTTCTGTTACTGTAATGATGAAAAATGTTCTTTTAAAATCGTTTAAGAGCTTTGTGGAATATACAAATTTTGCTGGAAATGTACAAAACCAATTAAATTTCATCCAATTTGCCAAATTGAATTTGGTCGACCCAGTTACAAGTAATGGTGAAAACCTTAAAAAATCACGTGCTCTGGGCGGGAAGGGGTTGAAAAGCATTGGAAACCTTGCCAATGTTATAACAAATTATTTTTCTAGGATCAACTTAAGCTTTGTTTTTTTTTATTAATATTATCTTTATTATATCTAAAAATAAGCTTGCAGTATTTTTTTCAGACGATACCTTTTCAAATCAAAAGCTTTACAAATTTGTTCCTCAACAGCTTAACATCTATGATAAATGACTGTGCAACATCCTGTGCGCTCTAAAACAGTTTTTTTTGCATCAACTTGACCTCGCCAATCGCAAATATTTCTCACACCCACGCCAATGTTTAGCCTCACCATTCAACATCTAGCATCTAATAGTGATCCCTCTCTAAATTGAAATAAAAAATAAACGGTAGCCAGATCGTCCAAGCCCGATAACTCTGATCCTCCGAAAATCTCCTTAAAAGTACAACAATCCCGCGCGCGTTTTGAAAAATCGACCTCTTATGCTAAAATGTATATGCTGCTCAGAGTTTTATTTTCTGTTTTCTGACCGGTTGATCCCTTCTCCAGAGATGTCCCCGAAAACTTCAAAACAGGGGCTCGTGGGCGCAGTTCGGAAGGCCGTTCCAATTCATCTTCCTCGGGCTCATTCATGCCCCAACAAGAGCCGTCGCACCATGATTAATCGCGGTGGCTTAGCCGAGACAATCGAAAATCATTAACAAATGAGTATCTTATCTGCAGCTGAAGCGACGCGTTTGACCTGTTGGTTTCGTAAGGTCCACCTTTTTTTCGGACGTTACCGGTTGTTTTGAAAAGTCCCATAAATCTACCGCGGCGCGGAACAACTCGGTGATGGATTGTGCTCACACATCATCATGAACGACGGGAGCCGTTGGACGACTCTTCAAGAGAATTTGTGAATGAAGACTCGCCGGTTAAGGCGAAGAAATAAAGGTAGCACCACCAAACCGGATTATTCGCTGGTGGGGAAAGGAATCAAACATGTATGCTAAAAGCCACCTCCGTTCGAAGATCCCCCTTCGTTGTTCTGAAGCTTCTGAAGAACATGCCGCCCGGTCGTCCACGAGTGATGAGAGAAACCACCCCAGGAAGGCTGTTAGCTCAAGCTGTGGCGTTGATCTATGGTTGGATCTTCGGGGGCATCGTAGATCTTCTGGGTCTAGGTCTTAGTAGGAGGAACAGCTGAATGAAGGGGGCTAGCTCTCGAGATGATAAACATGGCCAGATAAGATCGGCTGGCCGGAATTGATTGTGCGACATTCGAACACTGGAAGTTGCTATGTGGGCTTTCGGACGGCTTGCACACAAGAGATTTTTTAACTGGTTGTTTAGAGTTGAAGTTGATTTTAGAATCTGTTTTTATTTAAAAATTGGTTCTTAGGAATTGTCAATGCTATTTATTGTCAATTTTTAACAATTTAAACAAAATAGAAAGTTATCAAAATCTGTCCGATTTAATGGTATCAATTGATATCTAACTGGTTCTGAAATGAAAAAGTGATAGGAACACCCCAAAGTAAAATCAAATCATTTCTTCTTTTCATTGAAAAAAGTCCTAACAACTTATTCAACCCTTCTCCAACCGATCCAGTTTGAAACAGGTAAGCATGTGGAAAGACCGTTGAATATGTAAATGCGCTGCATTTACCATCATCAAATCTCCACCACATGTGATGTTTGCTGAGAAAGCAAAACGGTATTATTTCAACGATTTCATATCCCATTGAAAACATCCTTGCCGGCGTAGAAAGTGAGACGAGAAAAAAACGAAGAAGAAAAAAAAACATCCCCGAAAGGATGAATATTTGACAAAGCGCAAATAAAATGTGACGGTATCCTTTTTCCATTCTTAAGGACCTGCAAAGGCAGGGAAACGCGCGCGCGGGTATGAAATATTCACTTCTGTGTCAAATTGCTAAATATCCTTCCGTTTACCTCTGCCTCATACGTCACAAAAACAATCTCACACACGCTCACTTCCGCCCGTTCACCCCTCGTCTGTCTTGTGAAAGTCTTTTCATTTCTTTATATTTTTTGTTCCAGCTCAGTTTTGCGTTCTTTTTAGCAAAGGGTAGAAGCCGCCAGACCAGGTAACTGGGGGATTTGTCACGTCATACCATCAGAATGCACTGTACTCACACACAGATACACACATCGTTACCGACTGTCAACCGTATGTGAAGAAGGGATAAATATTTGATGAATTTAAATACCGCTCATTCTGGGGTCTACCCCGCGGTGATAAATTGCAAGATTTTTGCTAAGCAAAACTAAATTAAAAATTAAATCATCATTTCATTCTCATCTCATTCTCATCTCATTCTCATCTCATTCTCATCTCATTCTCATCTCATTCTCATCTCATTCTCATCTCATTCTCATCTCATTCTCATCTCATTCTCATCTCATTCTCATCTCATTCTCATCTCATTCTCATCTCATTCTCATCTCATTCTCATCTCATTCTCATCTCATTCTCATCTCATTCTCATCTCATTCTCATCTCATTCTCATCTCATTCTCATCTCATTCTCATCTCATTCTCATCTCATTCTCATCTCATTCTCATCTCATTCTCATCTCATTCTCATCTCATTCTCATCTCATTCTCATCTCATTCTCATCTCATTCTCATCTCATTCTCATCTCATTCTCATCTCATTCTCATCTCATTCTCATCTCATTCTCATCTCATTCTCATCTCATTCTCATCTCATTCTCATCTCATTCTCATCTCATTCTCATCTCATTCTCATCTCATTCTCATCTCATTCTCATCTCATTCTCATCTCATTCTCATCTCATTCTCATCTCATTCTCATCTCATTCTCATCTCATTCTCATCTCATTCTCATCTCATTCTCATCTCATTCTCATCTCATTCTCATCTCATTCTCATCTCATTCTCATCTCATTCTCATCTCATTCTCATCTCATTCTCATCTCATTCTCATCTCATTCTCATCTCATTCTCATCTCATTCTCATCTCATTCTCATCTCATTCTCATCTCATTCTCATCTCATTCTCATCTCATTCTCATCTCATTCTCATCTCATTCTCATCTCATTCTCATCTCATTCTCATCTCATTCTCATCTCATTCTCATCTCATTCTCATCTCATTCTCATCTCATTCTCATCTCATTCTCATCTCATTCTCATCTCATTCTCATCTCATTCTCATCTCATTCTCATCTCATTCTCATCTCATTCTCATCTCATTCTCATCTCATTCTCATCTCATTCTCATCTCATTCTCATCTCATTCTCATCTCATTCTCATCTCATTCTCGTCTCATTCTCATCTCATTCTCATCTCATTCTCATCTCATTCTCATCTCATTCTCATCTCATTCTCATCTCATTCTCATCTCATTCTCATCTCATTCTCATCTCATTCTCATCTCATTCTCATCTCATTCTCATCTCATTCTCATCTCATTCTCATCTCATTCTCATCTCATTCTCATCTCATTCTCATCTCATTCTCATCTCATTCTCATCTCATTCTCATCTCATTCTCATTTCATGCCCTCAAAAAAAACATTTTTCTCATCTCAATCTCATTTGATTTTGTTTCAAAATTAAAATTTATTTTCCAGAAAAATCTCACTTCAACTCACCGCTCCCAAAATACCGCTCATTTCCGGCGGGCTCATTTCCCTGAGTTTGGCTCAACAAAAAGCGATGTGTAGCGTGTGTTTGAACGTGAGACTGTTTTTATTTCGGTAACGGGGTAGCGTTATTTTTTGTCACACGCGAAAATCCTTCCATCATGTGTCTACGAATGGGTGCATTCTTGGCGCTGTAGGGATCAGACGTACATTTTGGAAGGGGGGTTGTTTACAAAGGAAGGACTCATGTGTCGCGAGAAGTCATTAAAAATTGAAAGAAAGGTGAAAAGAAAGAAAATGTTTTGTGAAGGAGGAGGTCGTACCAATTTTCGACCTAAATAGAATGAAAATAGATACATCTCCGATTTTGGAGATCAGAAAAAAATATTTATAATGAAATTTTATTAACCTTTCATAAGTTGACGAGGCAATCAAAGATTCACGACTCCGTACCCCAACTAATGTCCAAATCATTTGCAGATCATCGCTTTAGATCGCCACAACACAACAAGAGGCTCCCATTCTCTGATTCCGCAGAGTCCAACAATTGCCAGCTCGTGTTCTCGTGACTGTTTGTCGTTCATCTCCACTCGCCACGGCAGATGGGGGGATGTTCTTCCCCTTAACGTGGCGAACGTTTCGGCGTATTCGAAGAAAACGCATGGAGACGAGCAATATATGGGAGACTTGTACTTATTAATTTATGTCATTTATCAACGCTTGGTAGCTCCATGCATTTAATTTGTCATAAGCGTATTAAAAAGCATAACCTGGTTTATGGACTGATGGGACGCTGCTGCTGTTGTTGGCTGGCTGGTGGGAGAGCAAAAGAGAGCAGCAGCATCAACAGTCGACGGAGACGATGAAAAAACGGACGGAACGCCAAAAATATAAATCTACAATATCGCGCCGCTTCGCGGGGTAAGATGTATGCGTTTCAAGGTGGTTCCTTGAACAATTATTCAATAATAATTTTAAAACAACTGAATTACATAACAGAAATGGAATCATGAAATGTTAACATGAATAAAAAATCATTGAAAAATTGCTAAATTGATATTATACTTGTACGAAATTTATATCTCATGGCAGTGTTCCCAGTGTCTTCAAATTTAAAGTATCCTTTGATAGTTAATATATTTTGTGCAACGAAATTAAAATCAATTGTCACTAAAAATTACACGGTTTGATCTCCAAAACCTAAAAAAACCTAATAAAGAGACAAAAACTATCCACAGAGATGCCAGATTTCTCTAATTGACAATAATATGACATGTAATTTTCAATGTTATCTTTTCATTAAAATGAGTTTTGATCAAAATATTAATCAAATATATCAATAATAGGGATCATTATAATCAGGGCTGCGGAGTCGGGTCATATTTCAAACGACCCCGACTCCGACTCCGACTCCGGCTTTCTCAGATTAGCCGACTCCGACTCCGACTCCGGCTCCGGCTTCCAACAAATGGTTGGCTCCGACTCCAACTCCGACTCCGGCCTACCAACTCTAGCCGACTCCGACTCCGACTCCGACTCCAGCTCTCAACAAATGGTTGGCTCCAACTCCGACTCCGACTCCACATATTTTTAAATGTTTCAAAAGTTAGTTAACTATTATTAGCAAATTATTTTTAAAACATTGATTGATACAAGTTTTATACGTTATGGAAACAGAAATCAAAAAATATCTTCAGTTTTAGAGGCATTTTGAGAAGAACAGTTTTGTAAGTAAATTTGGGTTTATTTGGTTAATATCAAATTTGAAAATATTTTTTTCAATGCTAATAAATTTAAATATTAAATTGTTATTTTTGAATTAATAACTAAAAAACCTGACCTTAATGATCTATTAAACATAAAAATTCAATTTGCTCACTTTCAGGCTGACATTTTTTAGAAGCACAGTGACAGGCACCTTGTTTTTAAATGACAATTTGAAACGAAACATTTTTTTTTGTTTTTTTTAACGTACATGAAAATCACGCCATGGCTGAAGGAGATTATTATTGCAAATCAATGTAGGGGAAGGTGGGGCAAGACGACCATATGGGGCAAGAGGAACAATCGCTCCTACGGCCGTAATTTTTACAATTTTGATTATTTCCAGTATGAGGAATTGTTGCTAGCAATGCAATTAGCTGATTCTACTACCACATAACCACCAAAATGACGTAAACGCCACGGGGCATAAGATTTAATGAAGTTTTTTTCAAAACCTTTGTTTTCTTATAATATTTGGAAGGTACAAAATAAGGCTTAGGGTTCGTTTTCAGGCTCATTTTATCAAAATGCTATTTTTCTTAGATCAGTAGTGTCCCTACAAATGACATGCACCTATTACAAAGTATGATTTAACTTTTGGTTATTTTTGTTGAGAGCTTTTAAAAAATCTTGTTCAGGTGGGGCAAGTATACCATATGGATTTTTAGTATGGAAAAAATACGAATTGCTGCAAGAACATATTTTATAGGGAAATAAATACATGAAAGTACTTAAAAACTGATAAACAATCCTTAAAAAAAAATTGTTCATACAAAGTATAGTGATATTACTAAAATTTACTATTTATCATCGAAGTAGTTTTTTTTTCGTAAAAACGATAAAATTTTTAGTAAAATATTATTATTTAATCTAAAAATGAAGAAACCATTCAAATACATTCTAATCTGATGTATCTAAGTGATAACAGTTCAATTGTTAGCAAATTAACATGTTTTTTCATGCATTGTTCCTCTTGCCCCAACGGGTTGTTCGTCTTGCCCCACTAGTTGAGTAGAACGTACGGAAAATCAAAAAATTTAAAATCAATTTTTCACATTAAAAAACAGGATTTTTTAAAAACTTGTTTTAACAAAGTCTTAGTCAAGACCTAGAATAAGATGATTATAATAAAATCCGACAGATTTTTTAACTTTTTAATGGGTTATAACGAGCATTTCCTTAGCTTGTTACACTTGCCCCACTTTCCCCTATCTAAACAATTTCTTCGTGGACGCTTAAGATGTCCTTTTCAAATATCTATGACATGGAAAATATTAAACCCTGGATTTTTTTTTTAATTTTAAAATTTTATATACTTTAAAAAGGAAGCGCACGATACTTCGTGAATCTTCACCTAAAACGAAGTTTTATGAATGATCTTGCGCCTGCATCAAAATATATGAAAAAACTTAAAATATAATAAAAAACAAATATCCACAAGTAAAATATTTTCTAGGTCACAAATATTTAATTTTTTTAAGGTACATTGATATGCAATGATTATCACCAAACACATGAGGAAATTCTTACCAGTCGATATTATTTTGATTTCGTTTTTTTTTATAATATTTGAAAAATAAATTAAAATCCTATAATTTGTTCTACACATTTTTTTATTAGTTCATTTTTGTACTAAATTCTTGAGATTTGTTCAACGATAATTTGCAACGATATCAAAATAGTTTACCTAAAATCAACATCAACAATCAATGATTATTTCAAAATTTGTTGCAACTCGTTTTGATATTTTTTGTTAGTTTCAATTATTTTAAATGCAACACTTTGATTTTCTTGTACTCAGTTATGAACAAAATGCGCATGATGAGTTCCAAGTAAGAGATTGTTATTATCGTTGATTATTTGTTACAAAAGTTAAACTGTCAGTGACTTTTTTCGAATTGCAAAAACAGTGATTACTATTTTTAATCTTTTTGTGTACCTAGCAATTTTTTCCTAAAAAATGATTTAACTTAAAACTTCCAAGACATATACTATCGGGGTAAAAGATGACTGTGTGTGTACTTTTTCAGAAATAACTGGTCAAATTTGAATTGAAAAGGCACATAAATATAGGCAAAAGGAAGCATTCAAGAACTGACTACATAATCAATATTTTTATTATTTTTTTAAATTATGATACTACATACTTGGGTAAGAGGTTATCATTTAGTGATTATAGTGTAATAACACAATTAGAGCTTTTTAATCACAATAAAAAGTTTCAAAAACATAATGTCATCTGATAAATCAATTAAAAATATAAGATGTTTTGTAAATTAAGCTGTTCTATAGGAAATACTGAACAATACAAAAAACATACTTTTTGTTAAATTTAAGATAACTCCGGCTCCGACTCCGACTCCGGGTTATCAGAAATCTTCGGCTCCGACTCCGACTCCGACTCCAGCTCTTGAAATTTAGCCGACTCCGACTCCGACTCCGACTCCAGCTGTTCGAGTTTTGACGACTCCGACTCCGACTCCGACTCCAGGTCCCCAAAAAGACCCGACTCCACCGACTCCGGCTCCGACTCCGACTCCGACTCCACAGCCCTGATTACAATACACAATAATAGGGATAATTTGCAAAATTTACTTAAATACTCATACCTTCAAACAGTGTTGTCAGATTTTCAATATATTTTCCATTTTGGGTTCAACCTTTATTTTATCAAATAATGACTTATTTCTGCAAAACTTTGTGATTTATTTAAAATTACCATTCTTGAATTATTATTTCATTTCTATCAAACCACCCCAACAACGCTATTTGATGATTTAAACTGCCGTGTTATTTGCTTCTGCATCCTCTTCCACCCACGCTGCCATGTCACACACACCCACATAACCCAGGACCCACACGTGGAACTCCTGTGTAACACAAGCTTTTGCCCTGCCACTTCAGCCCTTTACACACACCAGATGACGCGTGCTTTTGTTTCACAGTCGGAACTCCACCGTCTGGGGAGCATCCGTCGTGGAGTCTCGTACCCCAGCAGGAGGTGGTGGTGATCCCGCAGTGGTCTGTGTACGATTTATCGAGTGCCATTTGTATCGATTGGGTGGTGAAATGTTGGAACAAATTAGCGATTCTGGTGGTACACACCACTGGCGGGGTTGGAAATGTGTGGTTTGTTTGTTTTGGTAAATCTCGGCGAAGATGATGAATTTGACTGAAAAATTAACTGAAGGAAAAGGGTCAATCTGGTGATCTTCATTATGGAAAGATCAGAATTACATACATCAGTTTGTAATTTTAATGCTTTTGGCCTCATCAATAGTTCTTTGTCATATTGGTCATGTCAGTAACATGAACACCTGCACATTTTTAACAGATACGACATTTTAAACTACTGCTGGGAAGGTAAAAAGCGGATGACTTTTCATAGTACCTACTATGTGATACATTCATGCCTTAAAAAATAAATTGAAGATTTGGCACCACTGCCTAATTTCATTAAATGGTGAGTTTAAAACTGTTTATTGCTCCAACTGCAGTTGATTTTTGTTAAATTGAAAGTCATTTAATTTGAGTGACATGTGTGAAAGTAACACAACTTTAAAAGTTTTATGTGGTAAGTATGGCCGTAGTCACTACTACAGCAAGCATTTAAACATTATTTAAGTAACGTTCTATTTATTTATTATCTACAAAATAAAGGAGAGATTTTGTGTGCATTCTCTATTCAAACCTTCGGGTGCGTTAGTATTGTTGCAAGGTTGTAAATCGATAAAACTATCGTCGATAATATTATTGTCTAACGATAACGGTAATGGTAGACGATAAGTCATTTTTAAATTCTTCCTAAAATCGATTAATCAAATACTATCATGTTACATTTTCAATGCTTTCACAAAAATTATGTTTTTGAAAATGATGTAAGTTTAAAAGAATTAATATGTACTCAAATTTTTTACAAAATAACGTATTTTTTCGAATTACTCAAAGTTTCAATTTATTAAAGAATTTAGTAAAATACTTTTATCACAAAATACCGCATTTTTTCTAAGATACTCGAATTTTAATAATTTTTAATACGGGTATCAAATAAATTAAAATTTTGTATGCATTTTCAATTAAAAGGAGTTTTTCGGAAAATATTAAAAAAAAATTACAAATTACCATAATTCATCTAAAATACTCAAAATTTCAAATTATGCAATATGGGTATCAAGCGAAGCGAAATTTTTAATGCTTTTTTCACTTAATTAGTATTGTTTTTGGAAAATACTAAAAAAAATCACAAAATACCGTATTTTTTCGAAAACACAAAAAAAAATCATAATTTGTAATATGGGTATCAAATGAAGCAAAATTTTGTATGCTTGTTTTCATTTTATCAGAGTTTTTTTTTTAAATGATAAAATTTCACAAATACCAAATTTTCTCGAAAAAACTCAATTTTTATAAATTTGCAATACTCTGATAAAATGAAAACAAGCATACAAAATTTTGCTTCATTTGATACCAAATACCAAATTATGATTTTTTTTGTGTTTTCGAAAAAATACGGTATTTTGTGATTTTTTTTAGTATTTTCCAAAAACAATACTAATATTGTTTTTGGAAAATACAAAAAAATCACAAAAAACCGTATTTTTTCGAAAACACAAAAAAATCACAATTTGTAATATTGGTATCAAATGAAGCAAAATTTTGTATGCTTGTTTTCATTTTATCAGAGTTTTTTTTTTTGAAAATGATAAAATTTCACAAATACCGTATTTTTTCGAAAAAAACTCAATTTATTTAAATTTGCAATATGCGTACCAAACAATTTGAAATTTCGTATGCTTTTTCAATTTATTAGAGTTTTTATATCAAAAATACTATAATTTTCACAAATTATCGAATGTTTTCGCAAATACTCAAATTTTCTTAAAATGCAATGTAAATATTAAATGTAGCGATATTTTACATGCTTCATACATAGATTCAAATTGTGTTTGCTTCGTAAAGAATTTTACGTCATTTGACAAACACGTATTGCAAATAAAAAAAAAAGAATTTTCTAAAAAATATGGTATTTTACAAAAAAAAATCCAATAAAGTGAAAAAGCAAACAAAATTTGACTTCGTTGGATACCCACATTGGAAATTTAAAAAAAAATGCACATTCGAAAAATTTGGTCTTATGTGAAAAAAATTGTATTTTACAAAAAAAGCCAAAATAAAATGATAAAGCATAAACAATTTCGCTTCGTTTGATATCCATATTTCAAATAATGAAAATTTGGGTATTTTCGAAAAAATACGGTATTTTGTGAAAATTTTAGTATTTTCTAAAAAAAATTCTTTAATTTTGAAAATGAAAATATAATTTCGCTTCGTTCAATACCCATAATGCATTTATTGAAAAATTTTGTATTTTCGAAAAAGTACGGTAATTTGTGAAAACTTTAGTATTTTCTAAAAAAAAACAAAAAAAGTGAAAAAGCATACAAAATTTGGCTTCGTTTTGAACCAAAGTTGCAATTTATAAAAAATTGAGTACTTTCGAAAAAAACGGTATTTCGAGATCAATTTTGAGTTTATATTTTACTATGAAACATACTTGATTTTCAAAAAAAAAAAATGTTAAGACTAAAATCAGTCGATCTTAGAAAGATTTTAAAAATAGGTTATCGCCCATAATCAAAATAACGATAACGATAAAGATAGATTACCTAGAGCCTCGATAATTTTAGCGTTAACAAACTTGATTTGTATGAATCTTGTAATGGAGACCACCAAGACCATTCGGGTTTCGATTCATTTTGTTATAAATTTGTTATGGTTATAGAGACATTAAAAAATTGTTTGTTTTAAATTAGCTTGGTTGAATATTCTTCATTTTTGAGTAGTTTTATTTAAAATAATGTGTATAAATTCAACAGAAACTGTCAAAAATTTCAGAAGTTCCTTAGAAAAGCATTTTTATTTGAAATCTGAATAGTGACATATGTAGTATCACTATATTTCTTTTACTTTGTACCTTTCACTGAATCTCTTACAATAAACACACATGTGACACCTTCTGGAAAAAATATCTAGCTTCTTTCCCACGCCTTGAAATCTACCTGGCCGTCGACTGCCCCTCCAAACAATAACCACATCAATGATTGTCAAATCAGAACAACAAAAAAACGAGGCAGAATCTTACCTGCTGCTTCATTCTGCAACTTCTGCATGGTGCGCGCAATTTCCAGTAAAGTCGCACCAAACAAAACACATGTAGGTACGGTTCACACGTGAACTTACAGGAAGAGCTGCCACAATACAGAAGTTTCCAAAGATGAAAGAAGTCGGCGCAAGAAACTGCTTCCTTTTTCATTCTTTTCAAAATAGGTTGCGAAGGTGTCCGACCCCTCTAAATCGTTACCTTTTGTGCTCCGGTGAAACGATAAATTACAAACAATTCAAAAGGTCGAATGTAAAAAAAAAATACTTGCTTATTTTCCCTTTCACCGAGTGAGACATTGTTGGACCACTTCCGAAACTCCTCCCTTATCATTAGTTCGACCTCAGACAGTGACTTTGTGCCCGATAAAATTCACCTTTCGGGTGGTTTTTGCGCTTTTCGATTGACCGCCTCAGATTAACTTCAATCAACCCGGGGCCGGGAAACATATTCCTGCAAAAAGCGCTCAAACATCTCGCGAGCGCAATTGATGGGAAAGATCTGCTCATGTGCAGCTTCTGGACGTTCGGGAAGGCGATTTTTTAATCAACTGTTTTTGCCCAACCTCAGCTTCGTTTGAGAGGGAGTTGAGGTAGGTAATCAAAAGGATAAGGTTTGGTGAAGAGATTGCTCCATCTGTTCGGGGCCAATAAAAACCGAAAGCTTTCAAGCTACACGGCTATGCCGTGTCAGTGTTGCCAGTCATCGAGAGGGGTCCGACCGCCAAGAACAGATCGAGCTACAGCGAAAGACACGTGAAGTAAAACGGAATAAATATGTTGCCGTTTGACAGTTGAATGCAATTGCACGTGTTATAAACATTTGCCTTCGGTGAATGATCTACGTGTACAGATAAAAAGATGTAACATTATAGTTGTTAAATTGAAATTCGTAATCAAGCAAAATAAAGCATTCAATTCTTGACTAAAAAATTGTTTCAAATCTACTTGTCTATGATAAATACATTATCGAAGCAGCAAGAAGCGTTCAACCTCACGTCGACGTCGTCGTGCTATCTTGTCGCACCCGCCATTTCGACGTTCCGAGAAAAACGTGTTTTAATGTTTGACCTTGAATATTCAAAAACGAGAGCACGCAATGTAAACAATAACAAACACGTTTTGTTTGGCTCACCATTCTGTGCATTGTCCCAAAGTTTGGTTGAAGTTGGTTGCTGGAGTCCCGAGTTATAATTACAAATGTTTACGGTAGTCTAGCTTGTACGTGCAACAAACGCATCCTGACTTTCCTGGCCTGAAATCCCTTTGGCCTTTTGTCGCACTTACATCAATTTTCATGGAGTGACAAGATAGCACGACAAGATTGAAACTTCTTTCATATGTAAAGTGACAAAAATGCACGGAGTTTTTTCGGTTTTTGTTGAATATTTCGGGATTGAAATCGAATTTTGGGGATCTGTGAAGGTCAAAAGGTGAGGCATTGTGGGCTGCACAAAATGGCGTTCTTAACTCAATTTGGCCCAAAATGCACGTACGACAAGTTAGCACGATGGCGACGACGTGTAGTTTGTTCTACAAAATGACATTGCAATAATTTCGTTAAACCTAAGAGTGCGGTGCTGACAGATGCAATGGATAATTGGATACATCTTCCCGTCATTTTTATTAGCACTCAGATGACTTGGTGCATGTAGTGCAGAAATAATATAAGATCCATTTTATAAGTCATACACTGTGAAGACTTGGTATCCCTGGATAAAATTATGGAAACACAACAAAAAAGAACTGATTAAATTCAGCACCAACTAGGGGAAATATACCTATTTTAATCACACTAAGCCGTTCGACCAATTCTCATCACTTTTGCCGTTTTCCGCTATTAAATCAACATTTTCAGATGTATCAACAATGAAGAGTTGCTTGCTCACTTTTATTTGAGCTATTTATTGCTTTGAAACAGTCAAAAACACTTTATTTAAGCTGTAATTCATGATCAAAGTGCTGATAGGCCGATAATAGAAATAGGCTGAGAAAGGGTATAGTTCCCCTATGATGCATCTTGTTCGTGAGATCTCGTTTCCGATTGTTCAAAATTTAGTTAATTAAAACCTAGCCCAAATTTTCATTATAACATTTCATTCAATTCATTAATTTTGGAACAAATATTTCCAATTTTAAAAGAATTGAACTGACATTTCCATCAACATTTTCACACATGAAATGCTCATAACCATTTGCGACACCATTCAGTTGCGCTGAGGCGTATAAGGACCGAGTAATCTCAATATCTTTCCACTTTTTGTCAACTTCCCTTCCCTCCCAAGCGTTTTCACGACGTTTCGCGCTAATAAATATTGATATGCAAATTTTCCGTTCGTTCTCCACATGCAGACACTTCTTTTTCTTTCCTCTTGGCTCCGTCTTAATCTGCTCTAATAAATTCCCCTCGGGGTTTCGCTCATCGATTCCCCGTACGTAGCATACATTGCAGCAGTCATTGCGGTGTGGTTGGGTTTGCCCTTAACTTCAGCACTAGACGACACATGTAGACTCGGTGACTTGCTCGAACTTCCTCCCGAGATGTGCTTCTTGAGATATATTGAAAATGTATAAGATTCCTTTGACAAGTCGCTCGAATCCCGACTCTCTGTAACGACGACATTGTGTTGACTGGTTCCGGGATTTAAGGGGTACCCATACCCTTCACAGCATTTTTTTTTCTTCTTCTTATTTTTCTCCATACGTATTTTCTATGTTTGATATGCACACTGGCTCTATTCATAAATTCATATATTCCAACCGTGGCACACTCGTTATAATGAGTGTTTAAGATTAACGATGTCTTCCTCAGGGGGAAAGAAGTGCTGGAAAATGTGGGGTTTGAATTTTCACCAATTTGTTACCCGAATTTTTATTTTCGGCAAGTAGCACCAAAAAAATAATTTTGCATATCTCTTTTATCCCCAAAACAAATCTGGGCGGCCCACCCAAAAATCACGTGAAAAATATTTACATTTCGAGGACAAGCTGCAGCATTTAAATTTCGCTTAGCGCGTTTCACCTCGACGGCGGTGGCGGCAACGGCCAAAGGTAAATAAAAATGAAATATTGTAAAACGATTGTTTGAAATTAATTCATTATTCATGTCAGAGAACTTTTTTTTTTCTCCTCGACTTGCCATTCACATTCTGTTATCTTCACACTCCTGCTCGAACTTTGCAAGAAGGAACATCTCAGGTAGGATATTCCCTGTGGCTGCATCCCCACACCTTAAAATGCTCTTCGGTTGTGCTGGGGAGGACTCTTTGAGTTCGCGTACACACTAAAGGTGAATAAGAATACTACGAGGCGTTTTTGTCCGTAAAACACATTGGAGAATGAGGTTGATTTCATTTCTATCATTTAAGCTTGACAGTATCTTGATTTTAATATTATTCACAAACCGGTTTGTATATTTTATAAATATCTAGTAGATTATGCATAAAGAATATCTAAAACAAAATTATTCTCTTTATCTTCTGACACTTTGAAAAATATTTTTCTAACTCCAGTACCAGAATTTTCACCATCCTAATCACTTTCACAAAAGAAGTCTTTCTTAAGATAATTCTTATTTTTTTCCCTTCTCAGTAGATTTTTGAAAAGCATTGGAAAGAAGAACTCTTAACATTTTAGAAAATTGATGGGATGGGAAGTTTTACTTATTTTATGTGACTTTGCCAATGTTTTTTATAAATGTCATTGTTTAGGGGTCAACTTTGGCTGTGTTTTTTACTAACATTTCCTATATTTTAAGTAAAATGAAGTATGTAGTAATTTTTCTAGAATCTCAGTCTATGCCTTTACGTGATAATTAAATAATGGCATCAGTAGTGCGGTGCCTGTGTGGATGCGCAGTCCTGTTTTTTTTTCGTGCTATTTTCCGTCTATTTTGTGTCGCTATTTGTGTACATGGGGTGATTGGATTTCTTCTTTTTCTTTTTTCATTTATTTTTTGTTCGCGCGTTCTTTGGCCGATGAATTTTATTTTTGTTCTCTTTATATAGTTTTCGATAGAAACGATCCGATTTTTGTTTTTTGAGACAAGCAAGTCGTATTGCTGGATTAAGTCCTTTCCATATCATCGAGGATCGGAAGGCACGTCGACGGATATGTTTTAAGGCTTATGATATAAAATAATTTTATTAAATGAAGCCCTTCCTACATCACCGTTGATCGGAAGGCACGCCGACGGAGAATTTCTGTAGAATCGCGGTCGAATTAATACTATATTTAAATCCCTAGAAAGGTATCTTTCCGCAGCCGGCTGCCTAAGATTTTTAAAATTTCAACCGATAAACAAATTGCTCATGGTCGCATCACCTACCACAGTGAATCCTGACCTCATACCCATCTTACTAACCCCTCAAAACTCATGTGATACTTTGTCGGAGACGCAGCTGATTTAGCGGTCCCATCACTCAAGTATCGGCTAACATTCCCATCCACTTCCCCGTGTCTTACCACTGGTCGTGGCCGGCGTCGGTATTGATCAGCACGATAGGGACCTTTGAAAATTGCGAAGGGGTGATGATTGGTTCCTACTTTTCATCTGTGGTCCACGGAACAATGTTTGGGGGTCCTGGTCAATAACGAAGTAGCAGCTACGGGTATACACCAATGCTATGCTATGCTATGCTAATCTCAGGCTATGCCTTTACGCATTTTTTACAATTTAAATGATAATGGAGCCATTTTATAGCAGAAAATGTAAAAAAAACAAGCAAAAAATTGAAAGAGTGACTGTAAAAACATGAAAAAACTAGATAGGCAAAATGTAATAATAGGAGGAGGTAGAATGGGCCAAATACTACCAAAACAAACATAAACTAAGTAAGATAAATGCAAATTGAAATACTAACCATGAAACAAGAAAAATATAAAACAAGAGAAGTAAAGTTTTTCGTAAAACAAAAGTTGCTCAAAATGACCTCCTGAACACGAGAAAAATAAAAATCTTCGAAAAAAAAATTGGACACTAGAGAGTTAAGCTAATTATTAAAAAAAATAATACTCTATCACTCCTTCCCTTTTCCTCGACTATGCGCTCTCACCGCTGAGTCTCTCAATCTCTCCGAAAACTGCAATAAGAGAACGCGAGATGGTGATTAGGAGCCGACCACGCATGACGCCCCTTCAAACTGCGTTTGCAAAATTGGTTTTGTGCCGGCTTTTGTGGTTAAACGTTGTTGCGGTAGGATGTTCGTGGAAGCGAGAATGAGAGAGAAAAGGAAAATGTCAATCGCGAGTGGGTAAACACGAAAACGTGTTCGGCTATGTTCGGCGCTGAGAGTTTCAATGAAGAGAGAAGAGCAGTTGTATTTGAGGCATGAATATTCAGGCGAGATAATTGTAGTTTCTGAGAGCTGATATTTTGATATTTTAACAACCCTGCCTTCTACTAACTAATCATAACCTCCAACTCTGCCGAAAATACGACATCGAACAGAAAATTCTATTCAAGAAACAGATTTTCAAAATATATTATATTTTAGCACAGCTGGCAAATTTTTATGGAGACTTTGATGGAAAGGGAACCAGCTATTTGATGCTGATTGTTCAGGAACAAAAATAAAGCAAAAAATATACGTTAAGGTTACGGGAATTCATAACTTTTTGTTCATTTCGATCAAATATTTGAAGTTTACAAAATAATATTAACCAATCGGTAAACAATAAACTCAAAAATATTACTTCGAAAAATAAGCTACAAGAAATTTTGGCCATAATTAAAATACAAAATATAACTCTTTGACACATAAATTATGTAACCTAATATTCAACGCAAAAAAAAAAATAATTCCCCTTGTTGAAGTTTTGCAGAATTTTCATAAGCTGGATTTACAATGCAGCAATAAAAATTCAATTTGCTAAAATAATTCCAAACCTAAGCACATCTGAAACAACAGTTTAACTAAAAGTGAAATCAGTGAAATATGTTAAATATAATGTGTTGCAGAAATTCCATTATAGTAGCTTTTTATCATTATGTTTTTTATACATCAAGGAACTGATAAAACATTGCTTCAGTGTAAAAAACAAAATCTTCAGAAATGAGTTTATAATAAGCAATTTTTGTTTAACGCTGGTTACAAAGTTTAAATTCCAAATCCTATGAAAAGTTTGAATTAAAAAATCAATTATTGAGTTCACTGAAGGAGGTTTTAGACAATGACAAACAAATGAAAACTCGCACTTTTCCCTGTATGAATTAAATTTGTAATTTGTTGTTTTATTGGGCACGTTAACTTGTAAGCATAACACTTCATATCAAGTCAAGGAAGAAGCAACAAGAGGTTATAAAAGATCAAAAGTATAAATCTAACTCACAAACAAAGAAATAAAAATACAAATAAAGCAAGGAACTGTCAAAATGTCAAAAAGTGCAAGTTTGTTGTTTGAGTTTAATAGCTGCTTGATGAGCAATTTGACAATATTTTATTTTGCCTTTTGCGGTATTTCTCAGATTTCTCGGCTAATGACAAATTTCACGGATCACATTGATAAATCGCTAGCTCCACCAAGTACCATGCTAAACATTGAAATACTTTTGAACCATCTGTTTTTCCTTTTAAAAATGTGGGCAAAGGTGCGCACTAAAATTGTTATCAGTGTTTGTATGTAAAAATAAAACAGTCTATACATTTATTTTCAACAAAATTCAATGGAATTCGCCAATAAATAGTACCTCCACGAAAAAACATGTAAATAAAAACTACACGTTAGTTTTACAAGTATTCCTTTGTTCAATAACTTTTAACTAGAAATTTATTTTCATTAAGGGTAAAATGCCACTTCTTATTGAATAAAAGATGAAAAATTAACCTCTACACATAAAATAATCGAAAAATCTCTTTGGCCCGAATTTTTGTTGACATATGCCCATTATCTGTGTAATACATGCTATTTTACATTCAAAAAAATAGCAATTCCACACGAACACAGCATGATTTGAAAACAAAGTTCCCGGTCCGGCTCAATTTTTTCTGGAGTTTAATTGGTTGAAATAATTTTCTTGGTTGTTCCTTTAGGTGATCTACGCCGTGTTAGGGAGGTCTAAAAAATTGCCATTTTCGCAATTTTCACAAAAACCACATTAAAAAAAAATATGTCTTTGTGCCATTTCAACCGATTTTAGCTGTCTTGGACGCAAATGAAAGATTAGATTGGCTTTTTAGTCAAAATAGTTTGAAGTTTTTAAAATTAGCCTTATTTCTGAAAAGGTCAAATGAAAATTTTAAATGCGATGTTAAAGGCTTCGGGACCAAAGAGCCTGTGACTGAGAATATTTTTATCGGATTCCTCGGACAATTTTACGCAACATAAATAAAAATGGTGGAATTTCAATAACAAGATTCGAAGATATGATTTTTTTGGAAATAAAAACCGGGTTCCAAATTTATCATAACTGAACGACGCAACTTTTGGTACCCAAACATGTATAGGTCATTGCTTAAATTTTAAAGTAAGCGCAGTTATAGTGAACAAAGTTGATTTTTCCCGTTTTTTTGCATTTTACTATCAAACCAAGTCTTGGAATTTATTTTTTATGGATCATGCTGTTTTCGTGGGGAACAGGGATGGAATAATCGCGAAAAAATCAATTTCGCTTGCGAACTTTTTTCGCCCGCGAAAGAGAGAGGAGGCAAATCACGCAAAAGAAAATCGCTCCCGAAATTCTCCCAGAAAATCAATCTGCGGATGATTTTTTGTGAATTTCCTTGTCAGTACCACTCAAAATTATTTTTTTCACTTTGTTTACACACATTGCCCATCTTCAAAATGTTACAGGCCAATTTCCGACGTGTAACGTTACACTTGCAAGTGTAGAAGTGAAAGAGGTGTTCCGCCGAATAATCAAGATGATGATTTTTTTTAATTCTTTTTACCGATCTTTCGTGCGCGAGAGAGGAGAGACTGCTCCCTTCGGATTTTTTCTCTTGATGAACATTCAATGATTTTCTATTGATGATGATTATCCCATCGCTGGTGGGGAATGGTTGAAAATTTCCAAACGTTGTAAATTGAATCTCTTTTTGAGGATTTTTTTTTTACAAATGCAGCGTTCAACCGAAAATTGATGAAATTTGTAAATATTCCTTATCATAACACGATTTCGGCTCAACCAATTGCTTTCGTTTCTAAGGTGTCACTACACCTCGAATAATTTTAATTTGTTACCACCATAACGCTTCTCACAACTTGAAAATAATCACGGAATGAATCATAATTTCACCTGGGCGTGCCACACCGATCAAACAGTCCCAAATTCATATTTTTTTTCGTTCATTTTTTTGGCACCCAGCTCTGTTGTTTTAGTTAAATGAGCGCTTGATTTCATGACGACCAGTTTTAATTACAATTTTTTCCGCCGATTTTTGTTTGCTCCTATCCTACTAGCTGGTGCCGTGATTCGATTTTATACAGTTTGTGCTGTACTAATGATTGATTCCAAGGGCGGTATGCACCAAAGTTGTGGATTTTATTTGCCGCAGGTTAGCTCGGTGAAATTCCTAGAGACCACTAAATACATCATCGATGAAAAACAATATTTAACGGTTTTGGTGGGGGTGGGGGTGGTGGAGCCGTTACCGCTCATCATCGTTTATTGGTTTTCCTTCAATTCGCCTGTCACCGGCGATATGTTTGCCGATATGTTGCCCACACCATCCAAACTGTAGATAGGTAGCACTGCCAACACAACGAGCAACCAATCATCGGCAGCATATTTTTAGGATTATTATCGTTCGTCACCGACCTTCTTCCTGGCTGACTCCGTCAGCACGGAATTTGGTGTTAGTTCCATCAAAAGTTACGAAATCTTAAAATGTTTAATTTTGTTTAGCACATTTGAAGCAAATAAGCATTTTTCGTTAATTGAAGTGGAATGTTCCTAAATTTTTCTGTTTCGTCCTCTTTTTTGTTGTTATTATTCATTGGTCGCTCTATCAGTCGGTTCGATTACCATAATGTCGTCGTCACTTTCCACCCTGCCACCACGAACCCCCAAAAAACAACAACATCCGCAGCAATATCGGGGGGATGGCAACCCTATTCCGACCAAAGCAAACTGACAACAGTCGACATTAGCACGGTTGTCAAATGAGAGCCCACAACAAAAGCACTAGCTGTCAAATGGTAGCCCATAACAAATCATTGTTTGGGTTTTTGATTTTAAAATTTCCCGCAATTCAAACGATAAATACCTGAAAAAACAGGTGAATTGTGTTGCTGATGCCAAATTCTATCATATCCTTGGAGATTCCATCCCAATATTGGCTGAAAATTCATATCGAAAAAATTGATTTTTCTGTTTACCTTTTTTTGCTTTTTTCTTTTGGTCGATCAAAGTAGCGCCCGTACACTCTGAATCGGCATTACACATTTTTCAGTTTGGTCTCACACATTTGCATGGGACTTTTGAGTTTAACCAGGATAACACACTTCGTGTTACCAAAGTAATATGAATAATACTGATTCTGAGTGTTTGTTATCTGAACTTCCAAGATGGCGGCTTCTTCGCTACCCCCTGAGCAATATCAACAGTGGGTAATGTGGATCGAAGAAATAAAACTAATTCCACTTACCTCAGCGTCTCCTGCTGCTCATGAACGGAAAACGCAGGCGGCCTGACTTGGAAGCATTTCCTGACCTGGAAGGAAAAAAAAAACACAGAAAAGTGAAGAAACGGTTACGTTAAAATCAACTAATAAAATTTGTTTTTACGAACTCGTCGTCGTCGTTGTCGCGGTGGCAATCAATAATGTTGAGTTTTTTTCTTCGGGGAATTTGGGCTAGTGAGCAAGAGTTGTATGGATGTGTGTCGTGATGCTATTAGTCACATCAGGTTAAGGTGGGCACAGCATGTAACAAGCCGTAAGCATTAAATTCCCTTGTAAATAGAATAAATATCCTTAGAAGAACAAGAAACTTATTGAATTGCTGAATGAACAAGTGTTTCAAGGGGCATTTTTTAATGTTATGGTTATGTTGAAAATAATGACATATTTTTTTTCGATCAAATTAGAATTTGTTGAAACCATAATTCATTTTTTAACCTTTGAAATCGGAAGCATATTTACTGAGTTATCGTCATCGAAGCTATTTTGATGGACTTAATTTTTTCTGTTTGCTTTTATTTTAGTTGTCGTAAATCCACTAATATAAAAAATATGAGATGATCAAGCTTTGTCATGACTTCCAGAGTTCTTTTTTAAACTTTTTTCACGACTTTCAAAATGTATGATTTATTTTCGAAAAGTTGGCATCGCTGCCACTAGAATTTTTACCTACTAGTCTATCGTTCTACGCATGAATGGGACAATTGAGTGCAATTGAGTAAAACGCGACTGCAAGGTTTCGATAATTTTTTTTTTTTTATTTTTTTCAGAGTGCCGGGAATGGTTTTGAGAAATATCCAAAAATTTGCCGAAACACCTAATTGATCAGAAAATCTACTCTAAAAATGCAGATATTTTAATATTTTAATAGTCTTTTTGAAAGGACAGCGGCCAAAATATTAGGGAAGAATTATATACTTGAGACATCATATTTGAGTCCTTCGAATCCTTTTTTTAAAATAATTTCTATTGTTGAATCCCTGTTGGGTAATTCTCCGCCAACTCACACAGCAGTTGCAACGACCCCTCTTCGATTTGCGTGAAACTTTGTCCTAAGGGGTAACTTTTGTCTCTGATCACGAATCCGAGGTCCGTTTTTTGATATCTCGGAGGGGCGGTTCGACCCCTTCCATTTTTGAACATGCGAAAATAGAGATGTTTTTCAATAATTCGCAGTCTGAAACGGTGATGATATAGAAATTTGGTGTCAAAGGGACTTTTATGTAAAATTAGACGCCCGATTTGATGGCGTACTCAGAATTCCGAAAAAATGTATTTTTCATCGAAAAAAACACTAAAAAAGTTTTAAAAATTCTCCCGTTTTCCGTTACTTGACTGTACAAATTTTTGGAACATGTCATTTTAAGTGAAATTTAATATACTTTTCGAATCTACATTGACCCAGAAGAGTCAATTTTTCATTTCGAACAAATTTTTTCATTTGAAAATTTCGTGTTTTTTCTAACTTTGCAAAGTTATTTTTTAGAGTGTAACAATGTTCTACAAAGTTGTAGAGCAGAAAAATCCAAAAAATATATTATATAGACATAAGGGGTTTGTTCATAAACAACACGAGTTATTGCGATTTAACGAAAAAAAAAAAAGTTTTAAATAAGTTGGTCGTCGTTGATCATGGCCGTTCATGGTCACCCGCGACAGACACGGATGACGAAACAAACAGAATCGCAAAAAGTTACTTTTTCAAAACTTTTTTTCGTAAAATCGCAATAACTCGTGATGTTTATAAGCAAACCCCTTATGTCTGTATATTAAAGTTTTTGTAATTATCTGCTCTACAACTTTGTACATTATTGTTACACTCTAAAAAATAACCCTGCAAAGTTAGAAAAAACACGAAATTTTAAAATGAAAAATTTTGTTCTAAATGAAAAATTACCCTTCTGGGTCAATGTAGATTCGAAAAGTACATTAAATTTTCCATAAAATGACATGTTCCAAAATGTTTTACAGTCGAGTAACGGAAAATGGGAGAATTTTACAGGGCTGTGGAGTCGGAGTCGGAGTCGGAGCCGGAGTCGGTGGAGTCGGGTCTTTTTGGGGACCTGGAGTCGGAGTCGGAGTCGGAGTCGTCAAAACTCGAACAGCTGGAGTCGGAGTCGGAGCCGGAGTCGGCTAAATTTTAAGAGCTGGAGTCGGAGTCGGAGTCGGAGCCGAAAATTTCTGATAACCTGGAGTCGGAGTCAGAGTCGGAGTTATCTTAAATTCAACAAAAAATATGTTTTTTTTATTGTTCAGAATTTCCTATAAAACAGCTTAATTTAAAAAAATATCTTTTATGTTTAATTGATTTATCAGATGCCATTATGTTATTGAAGCTTTTTATTGTGATTGAAAAGCTCTAATTGTGTTATTACACTATGAGTAAAAGAAAATCAAAGTGTTGCATTTCAAATAATTGAAACTATCAAAAAATATCGAAAGAAGTTGCAACAAATTTTGAAATAATCATTGATTGTTGATGTTGATTTTAGGTAAACTATTTTGATATCGTTGCAAATTATCATTGAACAAATCTCAAGAATTCAGTACAAAAATAAACTAATAAAAATATGTATAGAACAAAATATAGGATTTTAATTTATTTTTCAAATATTTTAAATAAAAAAACAGAATCAAAATATTATCAACTGGTACGAATTTTCTCAAACTGTATGTCCCAAGCCATTATGACGGAAGGTGATAATCATTGCAAATCAATGTACCTTAACAAAATAAAATATTTGTGACCTAGAAAATATTTTACTTGTGGATATTTGTTTTTTATTATATTTTAAGTTTTTTCATATATTTTGATGGAGGCGCAATTTCATTCATAAAGCTTCATTTTAGGTTTCACGAAGTATCGTGAACCTTCTTTTTAAAGTATATAAAATTTTAAAATTAAAATAATTTAAAAATTTCCAGGGTTAAATATTTTCCATGTCACAGATATTTGAAAAGGACATCTTAAGCGTCCTTTCCACGAAGAAATTGTTTAGTTACATTGATTTGCAATAATAATCTCCTTCAGCCATGGCGTGATGTCCATGTACGTCTTAAAAAAACAAAATAAAAAATGTTTCGTTCAAAATTGTCATTAAAAAAACAAGGTGTCTGTCACTGTGCTTCTTACAAACGTCAGCCTGAAAGTGAACAAATTGAATTTTATTGTTCAATAGATCATTAAGGCTAGGTTTCTTTTAGTTATTCATTCAAAAATAACAATTTAATGTTTAAATTTATTAGCTTTGAAAAAAATATTTTCAAATTTGAGGTTAAGCAATAAATCCAAATTTACATACAAAACTGTTCTTCTCAAAATGCCCCTAAAACTGAAGATATTTTTTGATTTCTGTTTCCATAACGTATAAAACTTGTAACCTAGAATCTTTTTTCCGTTTATTTACTTTACTTTACTTTTATTTAACTTATTTTTCTTGAGAAAAACATGACGCTTAGAGAGTATTTAAAAAATCCTATTTATCAATGTTTTAAAAATAATTAAATGATAATAGTAAACTAACTTATGAAACATTTAAAAATATGTGGAGTTGGAGTCGGAGTCGGAGCCAACCATTTGTTGAAAGCTGGAGTCGGAGTCGAAGTCGGCTAGAGTTGGTTGGCCGGAGTCGGAGTCGGAGTCGGAGCCAACCATTTGTTGAAAGCCGGAGCCGGAGTCGAAGTCGGAGTCGGCTAATCTGAGAAAACCGGAGTCGGAGTCGGAGTCGTTTGAAATATGACCCGACTCCGCAGCCCTGGAATTTTAAAACTTTTTTGGTGTTTTTTTTTTCGATGAAAAATTGTTTTTTTTTTCGGAATTCTGATTTTAGCGGATTGCAGAATGGATTTTCGCCATGTGATGTGATGATTGTCTAAGCCCAAGTTGCCTAGGAATCGATAATTGGGAATAGAACCAATTCCACCGGAACCAGATTCTCATCACCATGGCAGCCGTCCATTGCCGGCCGCTCCCATCTCCACCGCGCACCAGGGAAAAGGAAAGGGATTTGGAAGACGGGAAGTGTTGATGCTCCACTTTTTTAAGAGTATTAAGGGAAAATCTCCACGGTATCCTCAAGTAAGTTTCGCTTGGATTTGGACGGTTTTTGGGAAGGTGAATGGTCTGAGGAGCCACCCCAGGCGAGTGGTAACGACCTTTGGCATTGTTGTTCGAATTCTTCGTGTGTTCTCATTTCTAATGGGAATGCTTTCAATTCTTCTCATCTCTTATTGGATGAATTCTATCAGTCGCCCTGCTATTTTTAGCGAGGTATTTTTAGATTCAATTTCAACTGCGCTTGCAATCTTGCATACAATCTTGTTTGAGTTCTGATGTTCAACTTGCATTCAATTTGACTCTTTGTCCGATTCTTGGATTCAACTACACCAGTCTAATTCCTCCTCAAGCTACCAATGCTGCACGGTTAAGTGGAAAGTATTTTGCTTGCCAATCCTAAGGACAGGGGATCGAACCCCGCCGTGAGCTTGAAATTTTTTTCATTAATTCCAAATTCAATGAGTCCAGAACTTTCTCGTTGGGAGCAGATGGGTATCGAACCCAGAACCATTCGCTTATAAAGCGAACATCGTAACCATTCAGCCACGACCGCTCCCTAACCAAGAATGCTTGATATCTCATGTATAAAGTTTTACTTTAAAAATGTTTATGAAATCAATGTTTCTCGGAAATGATTCATAACAATTAATTTTTGAATACAAAAAAAGTGCAAAAAAATTTAGTATCCAACTCCAAAACAGTCACTCAGATCCCGTTTAGTAGATACTTTAGCATGAATTTTAAGTTAACCAAAGCGTAAATGTTCAAGAAATTTGCTGGAATTGGACACTGTCCATTTTCCGCAAGTTCCATTGAGTAGAATCGGTTTAAAAAAATATTTGTGAACATCTTTTTGCAAATAAGAGGCCATTTACAAATAACGTAGCCTTTTATGCTTTAGGTATTTTTAATTTAACTATTGATTCACTTTTATTGCAAGCGGTAATAAAAGGAAGCATATTTTGATAGAACTCGCAATCCAAAGGTCATCAGTTTGAACTCCGGATTGGAAAGGTTGTAAAAGAGATTCTGATGAAACTTATTTTTTTAAGATAAAAAATTATCTTGACATAAAAAAAAAAATTACTGGTAATTCGATGCATGTTTTGCGGTTCTTTTTTTTATCGTGCCATCTTATGAGAATATAAACAAAAGTATGCCTAAACAAGCAGGCCTCACGCTGAGTAAAAAACATGTGCCCATAAATTTCCACCACCAATTTCTGTATTAGAACCCATATCGCAGAGCGTATCGTAACCTCAAGCAGCCCACGATATTACCCAGACTTTGTGGTAAGTGATTCTCGAGCGCGCTGTAAAGTACACACTTTATAGGAAAATATATTATCCTTAGCTTCTCATATTCCTTGGTGCGAGAGGCTTTTCCAGTTTGTACCCCGTGTGTGTTGTGGCAAAGCACCTTATTGCGTGCGTTTTCCTTGTGACGCACGCACGTAAAAAACGAAAGTGGAAAAATTGACAAACTTTTCGCCACCAAAAAAACGAGCATGTCTCGAATTAAAGTACACGGTAATAAAATTATTATTTTGATGCCGATCAATTTAATATATGTGCGTGTTGATTTCCACCGACATGTACTAATTCTGAGGGGCCGGCGAGGACGCGTGCAAGTACAAGACCATAAATTCGCCCGAGAACGTGGACCCACGTGGGGGATGTTGGAACTGGGGGTGGAAAAAGGTTCTAGCACGTGATACTGGTGGGTGAACCTGAATGAAACAACACAAACAACGTGCGCTCCGTTTCGAATGGAAACCCGAAAGGAGAAACCGACCTTTTTATGTTGATTTTTGGTATTATGATTTTGTTTTATTTCATTTTTTCCATATATCAAAACGTTTTATCCGAGTAATTAAGCCGCTGACGATGACGGAGATTGGAGGCCAGGGGGGGAGGTGGTGACTGGACGTGTCTCGAAAAAGAGTGAGAAGAAAAGGGATAGGGGGGGGGGGGAAGTTTCCGAAAAGGATCACGAAATAAACATGTGCGGGGGATTGTGGTATAAATATGACAAAGATCGATTTTTAGTGAGAGACTCAAGAAAGGCGTAACGTTAGATTCAACAACAAACAGCATTAAAATGTTTTAAATCGGTCGAATTTTGATTAGGCCGTTGAAAATATTTTTCAAGGTTTGTTTCTGTCGGCTCTGGCTCTGGGACAAAAAATATAATAAATGTATATAAAAATCAATGCAAAAAACATGAAAAATGTATTTCACAGCAGAACAGTCGGTTTGCATTCAATAGTTTTAAAAATTCCAAGAAAAAAATCAGCTTTAGCGGTTCAGTATAAAGAAAATTTACAAAAAAAAATCAAAATACTTTTGCGTCATCCATAAAGTATGTCACGCTCAAGGAGGGGAGGAGGGTCTGAGCAAGTGTTACAAAGCATGTTTTAAGTACCGTAAACCGGGGTGACTTTGATAGGATTTCAATTTGTTTTTAGAATATTTTCCAACAGGTAAGGTTTTTCTCATGATTATTATTTTTAAAACATGTACTGGGGTAGACCACACAAAGTCCATGCACTAATTCGGAAAAAAGTTTTTTCAATAATGTTTAGAAAAATAGTTACGTTACAAATTCTTAGTTTTGATTCCGGGGTGACTTTGATAGTCATAGTTTTTCTTGTTAAAATCATATTTAAAATGATCAAACTTTATTTGTACGCTAAATGTACCATCACTAAAGTAGCTGATATAGTTTTAAGAAAAAAAATCATTGTTTATATTAAATTAACTAAGTGTATAAGCTTTTTAGCTAAATACATATAAATTTTAGGTAAAATTGTTGAAAAGTCGAAATTTTGCCTGAAATATGTTAAAACTAGTTTTCACATTTTAAATGAAATTTGTTCAACTGAAATTGCCTATAAATTTTGAGATTTTTTTTAATTCTGTTTCAAAAACACATATTATTTATTATTTACAAACATTTTTAATCTTCACCTAGTGGAAAATTGTCCAAAGAATCCGAAAATGCATTCCGTTTTCCGATTAAAAATCATGTTCATTGAGAAAATCATGACACTTTGAGAAGTTTAAAATAATGACTTTCATCAACATTTTCTTTACTATAGTTAAATAACTTTTTAAACTTGTCAAAATTTTATGAAAAGTTCTTCTTGAAGTACTTTGAACACTTCTCTACCACGGTCAGTATGTTTCTAACCCATTCCTTACGTATTTTAATTGTACTCTTCATTTTGCGGAAAAATCGCAAACCTATCAAAGTCACCCCGGTTATCAAAGTCACCCCGTTTTACGGTATAGGAAAAGCGTGACAAAGGGGAGGAAGGGGGGTAAATTTTGATTGATTTTAGCAAGACGTACTTTATGGATGAAGCCTTTTTTATTCACACAAACATGTTGAAAAATATTATAAACGCAGAGGAATGCACTTTAATTTTTTTTTGGCTGATTGAAAATTTGATGTTTTTTTTATTATTTTTTGCCCCCTGACTTTTCAGACCATTTTTGGAGCCCCAAAACAAACAGCCTAAATCATTTATTTATAAAAGAACAAATTCCGAAGATCGGTTTACGAAACTAAAATGAACTGTTCAGTTTCAGTTCTGAGTAATCATACAGAATTTCATAAATCAACGATGAAAACTTGAAAAGAAATTATCAAAAAAATATGCCTTAAACTAAAAAAATATTAACCTGATCTTACAAAAAATATACCAAACTATTATTTATAGATGACTTTTATACTTTTTCAAGTTAAAATGTTGGCATATTTCTATGAAATTTTATTAACACCAACATGTTATTTTGGTAAAAATAGAAATCTCACCAAACTTTTTTCCATAAAATTTATAAAGTTAAATCGAATTCACAATAATTTTTTTTGAAATTGTGCACTATTTTTTAGATAAAGCTACTCAAAGCTAGATTTTAAAAAATACAGATACAGCGGATAAAAGAAAAACAATCAGAAAAATTGAACATTTAAAAGTATCGACAAAACAGCCCCCAATTTCTCATGGTTAAATCTCTGCAACTGGTTCAGTTATCAATGTTAAAAATGAAATAAAAAAACATTTGTTAAATCTGCTGATCTTTTAAAAATGGTTTGAAATTTAAGGATTCAAAACGATAACATTTCAAAAGGACGTAATACTGGATATTTGGCCCTAATGAAATGATATTCTTGAGTCCTAAATTAAGTGCAACACAAGTGAAAAATAATTTGAACCAAAACATGAATTTCGTCTTTGGTTACCATTTTTCATTAAACTTAGTCCAGGACCCTGTGAGACTTGTGTTTTCCGAGATATTCGATTTTTCGGCTATATGCTATAATGAATTTTGACGATTTCGCGGATAGCGTGAAATTCATGATGATTTTTTTTCTGGAAATCAAGGATTTTTGGAAATCAATCCTTAAAAATAGCATATATTTTATTCACAAAGGTTTGAAGTTTTAGCTTGATAACTTTTCAGTTGAAGACGTGATATTAATTTATTTCAACCTTCATGTTTTTTTTAAAAAAAAGGTCCTATCAACAGAATTTATAGTTTTTGCTTTAGGCCGTTGCACTTTTTTTTTTGAATATGTCCCTCGGCTCTGACCGAAGTCTTGGGGGGCATAAAAATAAAAAAATATAAAAATTTAAATAACTAGCCTAGGTTTCATTTGGATGAAAAAAATGTTTCAAATTGCATTTTAAACGTGCCCAGTTGCTTTCCAATCATTAGTTCTCAAAATATTGAGGTATCGACGGAAATTTATTTTTCGTGAAAAAAAAACTTTTCTTCGGACTGTACATTGATATTTCATGATATTTTATATTTGAAAAATATTTGCAACTGCAACCACCTTGAGTCAGGCGTTTTCAAAAACACCTAAAAAGCGAAAAATCAAAATTTTGTTTATTAAGCTCTAATATTTTAATGGTACTTAATTTTAGAGTTATTAAAACATTTAATAAGAAATGAATGCTTTAAATACCCTAATAAAAGTGAAAAATAATTTTGATAAAAAACATACTTACACCTTGACATACTTGACCCTCTTTTTAGTGCGTAAGCTTTCAAAGAATCAATAAAAATACCAAGCTCAAAGTGTAGAATCGATATTCCACCGAAGCAGGATAAGAAAAGCCAAAAACAAAAACGGAAATAATCATAAAAGAGCGGAAATCTCGTATGCAAGGCACATTCACACCACATACACATCTGAGACTAATCTACTTTTTTTTATTCAAGGGTGTTTTTTTTTCTCTCAACTTCTACCAGCACACACAACTCAATCCAAATGAAATAAATTCAACGGCTTTTTTTTTTTTTTTTTTTTTTTTTAATTTATATTTATTCAAATTTCTTTTCCATGTACATTCATTCAGTTAAAATATTATTGAGTGTCCAATCACAAACGATGACTTTTCACCTCAATTTTAAATACTAGCAACTTTCATTTATTCATGAAATATTGTAGCTTTCGCTATTCAGTGATTTCAAATGTAGGAGGTCCTACATGTACAAAAGGGAAAAGGGATACCTTAAAACTAACTTATAAACTATATAAAGAGCGGATCAATGCAGCTGAAGACTGCAATGATTTTTGTCGAAATGCATCAATTATCTTATTGGACATAACATCCAAAGTGTCAACTTCGGCTAATTGATGAAGTTCACTGGTGCTGAACCAGGGAGGAAGTTTCAGAATCATTTTCAGAATTTTGTTCTGAATCCTCTGAAGTTTTTTCTTCCTGGTTAAGCAACAGCTTGTCCAGATCGGCACAGCATAAAGCATGGCAGGTCTGAAAATTTGTTTATAAATTAACAGTTTATTCTTGAGACAAAGTCTAGAATTCCTGTTTATAAGTGGATACAAACATTTAATATATTTGTTACATTTAACCTGGATACTTTCAATGTGATCCTTGTAAGTAAGGTTTTTGTCAAAACCAAGTCCAAGATATTTCACTTGATCCTCCCACTTTAAATTTACCTCATTCATCTTTATAATGTGATGACTTTTGGTTTAAGAAAATCAGCCCTTGGTTTGTGAGGGAAAATAATAAGTTGAGTTTTGCAGCATTTGGAGTAATTTTCCATTCTTTCAAATAAGAATTGAAAATATCCAAGCTTTTGTAATCTTCTTGTGATGACACGAAGGCTTCTGCCTTTGGCGGAGATGCTTGTGTCATCAGCAAAAGTGATTTCTGACATCCTGGGGCAAATCAGGCAAGTCAGAAGTAAAAATATTGTATAAAATTGGACCCAAAATGCTTCCTTGAGGGACGCCAGCACGTACAGGTAGTTGATCAGATTTGCTATTCTGATAACA
The DNA here is from genome assembly GCF_015732765.1 of Culex quinquefasciatus. Taxonomy (NCBI): domain Eukaryota; kingdom Metazoa; phylum Arthropoda; class Insecta; order Diptera; family Culicidae; genus Culex; species Culex quinquefasciatus. The sequence goes on along the minus strand of NC_051862.1, from coordinate 53,695,907 downwards.
TACCTGCAGAGTACGATCCGTCAAATAATTTTGAATAATTTTCACGATATAAATCGGAAAATTAAACCTTTTCAATTTCGCAATCAAACCTTTATGCCAAACACTGTCAAATGCTTTTTCTATGTCTAGAAGAGCAGCGCCAGTAGAATAGCCCTCAGATTTGTTGCTTCGAATTAAATTTGAAACTCTCAACAACTGATGAGTAGTTGAATGCCCAAGGCGAAATCCAAACTGCTCATCAGCGAAAATTGAATTTTCATTAATGTGCGTCATCATTCTATTAAGAATTATTCTTTCGAATAATTTACTAATAGATGAAAGCAAACTAATGGGCCGATAGCTTGAGGCTTCAGCAGGATTTTTATCCGGTTTCAAAATCGGAATTACTTTGGCATTTTTCCAACTACTGGGAAAATATGCCAAATCAAAACATTTGTTGAAAATTTTGACCAAGCAACTTAAAGTTGCTTCTGGTAATTTTTAATTAAAATGTAAAAATGCCATCCTCACCAGGGGCTTTCATATTTTTAAATTTTTTGATAATAGATTTTATTTCATTCAGATCCGTATTAAAAACTTCATCTGATGAAAATTCTTGTTCAACAATATTCTGAAATTCTATTGAAATTTGATTTTCAATAGGACTCAAAACATTCAAGTTGAAATTATGAGCACTCTCAAACTGCTGAGCAAGTTTTTGAGCTTTTTCCCATTAGTTAATAGAATATTATCACCATCTTTTAAAGAAGGGATGGGTTTTGAGGTTTCTTAAGAACCTTTGAAAGTTTCAAAAAGGTTTGGAATAAGGTTTAATTTGTTCGACATCTCTTGCGAACTTTTCATTTCGCAGGAGAGTGAATCTGTGGTCAATAACCTTTTGCAAATCTTTTGAATTCGCTTCAGTGCAGGATCACGAGAACGTTGATACTGTCTTCGGCGAACATTTTCAGACGAATCAGAAGCTGAAGATCGTCATCAATAATGGGAGAATCAAATTTGACTTGGACTTTAGGAATAGCAATATTCCTAGCATCCAAAATTGCATTAGTTAAAGATTCCAAGGCTGAATCAATATCAGCTTTGGTTTCTAAAACAAAATCATGATTTAAATTATTCTCAATATGATGCTGATACCTGTCCCAATTAGCTTTGTGGTAATTAAACACAGAACTATTGGGTCTGGTAACTGCTTCATGAGAAAGTGAAAAAGTTACTGGAAGATGATCAGAATCAAAATCAGCATGAGTCACTAAAGGACCACAATACTGACTTTGATTTGTCAACACCAAATCAATTGTTGATGGATTTCTAACAGAAGAAAAGCAAGTTGGCCCATTCGGGTATAAAACCGAATAAAGACCAGAAGTGCAATCTCTGAACAGAATTTTACCATTGGAATTTACTTTTGAATTATTCCAAGATTGGTGTTTGGCATTAAAATCACCGATGATCAAAAATCGAGATCTATGCCGAGTAAGTTTATTCAAATCCCCTTTGAAATAATTTTTATTTTCCCCAGTGCATTGGAATGGCAAATATGCAGCTGCAATCATAATTTTCCCAAAAGAAGTTTCAAGTTCAATGCCCAAACTTTCAATAACTTTTAACTTAAAGTCACGTAACGTGCTATAAGTCATACTACGGTGGATAACTATTGCAACTCCACCGCCATTTCGATTCATTCGGTTATTAGTTATAACTTTATAATCTGGATCACTTTTCAAATAAGTGCCAGTTTTTAAAAATGTTTCGGTTATAACAGCAACATGCACGTTATGAACTCGTAAAAGTTGAAAAATTCATTTTCTTTCGCTTTTAAAGAGCGAGCATTAAAATTCATAATATTGATGGAATTACTTAGATCCATGATTAAACTTCAGGGTAAGAACAACATCATTCGCAAATTTTAATCCAATCTGGATAGCTTCCATCATGGATGTAGCATTACTCATTGTTTGAATCAAACCAAACAGTGAGTTTTGCAAAAAAGTCATTTTTTCAAACGTAACATCGCCGAGATCAGAAGATCCCAAAGCGTTGCCAGCAGAAAAATTTTCAAATGAAATTTGAGGTACCTGCCCAATTTCAGAAAGATTGGTAGAGGATTTAAAATTCGTGGATGAACCCGAAACGACGTTAGCATAAGAAATGCCATTGTTGTTACCTAACTTTTCCACGGTAGGGGTATTTCTAGCATTGTTCGAGTGAGACAGCACGAACGTTTGATTTAAAGATGCAGGTACAACCTGACTTTGAGAAAATTTCGGTTTGGATTTCGGCTGATGCTTAGCACGAGAATCCAAAACCTTTTTCTGATGGGGCAATCCCAAAATTTGATTTGTGATTTCCACCACAATTTGCACATTTAAATTGGGTGACTTCTTTCACGGGACAATTGTCCTTGTCGTGAGAAGAATCCCCGCAAACCATGCATTTTGGAACCATGGCGCAATGATCAGTACCGTGACCGAATGCCTGGCAACGCCGGCACTGGGTCAGATTCTGGCCATTACCGCCATGTTTCTTAAAATGCTCCCACTTTACCCGTACATGGAACAAAAACTGAACTTTGTCCAAAAGTTTCAAATTGTTGATTTCATTTCTGTTGAAATGAATCAGATAAAATTGTGAAGTCAAACCAAAGCGAGAAATATTCCCGTTTGATTTTTTCTTCATTGGTATTACTTGTGATGGGGCAAAGCCAAGCAACACCTTAAGTTCGTTTTTGATCTCATCCACCGACAAGTCGTTGGAGAGACCTTTCAAGACCGCCTTGAATGGCCGAGCATTCTTGGTCTCATACGTGTAGAAATTGTGTTTGTGGTTTTTCAAATAACCAACAAAAGTTTGGTGATTTTGTAAAGATTCCGTCAACAAGCGACATTCTCCTCTTCGACCAAGCTGGAACGAAACCTTCAAATTGCAAGTTTCCTTGCAATTCTTCAGTTGCGTTCGAAAGCTGGCCAAATCGGAGACGGAAGTCACTACAATTGGCGGAGCCTTTACTCGTTTCTCGACGGCAGAAGGCTCAGTACGAGGAGAAGGTTCCTTGTCATCAGTTTCGGATAAAACACCGAAACTGTTTGTCAATGGAATTGGAGGATTGACCTCACATTCAGAATCAGAATCAGACCTCAGAAGAGGATGTTTTCTTTTTCTGTTTCCGTTAGCCGGTTTAGCGTTCAAACGCTTCACCGACGTAACGACCAAATCTTCAGAAGATTTGCGTTTACCTTTGTTTTGACGCATTTTGCAAGCAAAGTTCTCTTAAAAAGATGGCTTTGTTTGTAAAATACAACAAAATTTCAGGTGGGGTTAGTCTTGAAAAGACTGTTTAGAATTTTGGAAAATAACTCAGGTAGTCTTTAAAAAGACTGTGAATTTTGTTTTGAAATAACTCTGAGCTTAGGTAGTAAAAATACCGCAGCTCTAGTGTCCGTTCACCACGAAGGTTCGCAAGACACTGAATTCAACGGCTTTTTTTTCGTGCTTCTAATGTGTGTGTATGTGTTTGCTCCATATAAATATCTGTACGGAGGCAAAAATTTGCATACGATTACGACGCGCTTTTTTTCTTGTTCTTCTTGCTTTTTTTTGTTTCGAACACCACCAAAAGTCGTATGTGAATGACAGTCACGGAGGGGTGAGGGTTGCGGCTGGTTTCTGGTTTAGTGTGTTATGGGACGTTTGTCTCAGGGGTGTAACAGGCTGAGTTGTAGAAGGTTTTTACATTTTATGAGGATTACGAAAAAAAAACATTATTTTTTCTGATAAACAGCATTTTTCTGTTCACATTTGAATCTTTGTTCTGATCATTGTTCACAAATTTGAGGTTTCTTGAAATTTATATTTTTTAAATTTTTTTAGTTTTTAAATACATGTAAACTAAAGAAAAAAGGGAGGTGGGGGTAATACGTGTTCTCAAATTGATGATGAACCCCCTTTCCCCAATTTGCCCCCAAAAAAGGCGTTAAAAAGATGCCTCGTATAACATCACACTCTTGACAGCTCAGCAAAACAAGCAAGTCGAACACTCGTTAATAACTCCTCAGGCGTAACGCACCCAAATCCACACTTCAGACGATACCACCGCACGTTTCCCCTCCTCACCGCACCCTTTCAAAGTGATGAGTATGTGGGTGGATGCGTGTGTGAGACTTTATAGGGTTTTGCGAGACGTGCCAGCTCAATTTACACGTTTTCCAATAAGTGCACAGCAAAAATTTGAAGCAAATATTTTAAATTTTATTTTTTTATCGCAAAATATTCAGCGTAAACATTTTAGAAAAAAAAAATCTAAATTATCAGAGTTTTCAAATTGAAAATAAAAAAAATATACATTATTTGTTACAAAAAAAAAAGTTTACTCAAATTCAAGCTGTGAAATTATTTTCAATCCAAATTTCCAGACTGAGCATGTAAGGTTGGGAGGGAAAATTGATGAGGAAATGTTGCGTGTATGTTTTTTATGAACCCAAATGTGCGTACAAACCCACGACGAACTCGCGGTTTTTTTTCGCGATGTGTCGATTTCGCGGGTGCCCTTATCGGGACTCGTTAGCATTAAATCCGAGGGTGACGAGGGGATAGAAGGGAGGGAAGGTCTTGATCAGTAGATGTGATGAAGTTAAGCTGGAATTTTTTTTATTTGTACTTGGTACTGCGACACGATGTGTGTGACCTGGAACTTTTGGGGGTGAGAAATGAGGGTAAATTAAGAGAAAATGTGACTCTCATGTAGATTTGTGGGTTGAACCCTAGTTATCCTTTTTAAAGCATTACAAAATCTAAAAAAAAAAATCCCAAAAGCCACTGACCGACAACATTGTTTCCAGCTCAATGCAATAGACCAACTTGTTTTTATTCCCGTTGTCGGTCACCCGCCAACGCCGTTCAAACGCCCTGAACCGGAACCGGATCAACGTGCAGCAACAACGTGTGGAATCTTCACGTACTCTTGATGCACATCGCAACCCATTCCACAGCAGAGCAAATAACCTAATCAACCGTGGCATGACAAAGACACAATCTTTTTTTCTGTTTGAGCCTACCTCTACCTTCCATTCCCAGGGCCCTTTTGAGCGTTATTGCAAGACGACGGGAAGAAGCGCGGTAACTTTCAAAGTGCAAGACCATATAGTCCGACACTTGTGTGACTTGTTCGACTGCCACTGGACCGTGAAATGAAATCAGAAAACTCACCTGCCTTTTTTTGTAGGGAAAGGCAATGTGGGGGAGGTGAAAAATTAAAACACTTTAACGTTACAGTTATTTGTCTTTGCGTGCTAGATTGTTGTCGCTGGGAAAGAGAGTTGGAAAAAGGTGGAAAAATAATCTGAATCGATGAACAGCTGGCGTTGAGCTTTGATTTGTGCCGATATCATGCTGGAACAATGCCAATGCAGAGGCGCACACTCGCACATTCCAGTCAAAACATGATTTAAAATTCATGAAGAACAAAAAAAAGTGTTACAAATGAAAACGTCTGAGTAAAATCGATTTTCTTTTCGGCAGCCCAAGACAACACTTGACCTTTTGCCTAAAGCCAGCATACAAACACACACATTCACATGTTGTGAGCTTTTCATTCCACCCACTTTCTACATGAAAAGCGCCACCTCTTAAACATTCATCTTTTGACTAAACTCTCGCACTGGCTGGCTGGTCAACACCCCCCAAAACAAGAAACTCACACCACACGTAGCACATATACCCACATTGGCCTCGCACGTGGCGTCCAGCACAGGACCTGTTAAAACTACTAGCTTCATTATTTTGGCACGGAAAGTGTGAAATTTGAAAGATAATAAAACTAATAAATTTGTTTGGTTTTAAATTATGAAACAATTTTGTTGCTGAATTATGTTCTGGAGATTCGCAAAAGATATGAGTTTCAACAATTAATGTTGCAAAATAAAAATGGTACGTAAACATTCGAAAATCTGTAACTTTTGAAGAAATCTTTTGATCAATTAGGTGTCTTCGGCAAAGTTGTAGCTATTGGTTATGTAACCGATTTTGGAATGAACTTTTTTTTTCAGAAATCCAATTTCACTAAATCTGTATTTTTGAATTTTTGAATTTATTAATATGTTTTTTGCAATTCCGTCGTGAAACTACTTACTTTTCCTGTCATTCTTGAACGACGAAATAGCCTACTTTTCTGTACAAAAAATAACAGAATCGAATAGCAACACTTTTCAAAATAAATGCTGAAAAGTTTTACTTTTCAGCACTCAATAGGGTGCTGAAAAGTTGAACTTTTCAGCACTTGTTTCGAAAAGTAACACTTTTCAACATTTTTTTGATTTGAACGATTTATTGACAAAATACATGAAAATTTGACATAAAATTTCACTCAGTGTGTGTTTTTTGGAATTGCAAAAAATGTTGTATGGAACTTGTTGCAAAACTTGATTTTTTCAGCACTCTTCGTATTTATCCAACTCGGTGAACCTCGTTGGATGAATGTACGACTCGTGCTGAAAAAATCCTCTTTTTGCAACTTGTTGCATAAACTACTATTGAGGAACAAAAAATTGCAACTTTTGAGCAAATAAAGAGGCTTGGAAAAAATTTTCCGCCGAGTTATGAATATATTATGTAAATTCATATTTGCAATCGAAAAGTACTAAACAGATATTTTGACAAAGTGCACCGTTTTCAATACAGTCAATTATCCGAAGGCTTTAGCAAAATTTTACTTCGGATAAGGCCGATGCAAATATTAAAAAAAGTTTTTGTCCCTCGGCCCTGGCCAAGGTCAAGGGGGCAAATAAATAAAAAGATATAAAAATTTAAATAACAAGCCATAGTCTTCACATTTAAATGAAAAAAGTGTTTTCAAATGCATTTTACACTAGTTCAGTTGTTTTGCAATCATTAGTTTTCAAAAAATCTAAGATCTGACAAAAACAAAAATTGCATCAAAAGAAAAAGATTTTGCATCGAAAATTTTCAAAAAATCTTAAGATTTTTTAATAAACCCAAGCATGCTAAAAATGATTTTAAAGGCAGAAGAATGTGTTTAAATTTGATTTCAGCTGGTTGCACCTGAATTTTTATTGAAATTTTGAAGTTTATTGTAAAAATATTTTTTTTGCCTCCTGATTTTTCGGGCCAATTTTGAAGGGGGGGGGGGTTGACAGAAACTTTAAAAAAGATTTGTACCAGCCTAATCGAAACACGAAGAAAATATTTTTTTGATGTCTTATTTTTGCTTCTTTAGCTTAAGTATGACCCCTAACTCTAAAGTGATTAAAAAAATTAAATCTGAGATGGTGGCCAAAATGGCGGTGATGAAATATTGAAAAAAATCTAATTTAATAGGCACTCATCAATTAAAATTTAACTAAAACGGGGTTGCAGAACTCGAATTTGATGTTAAAAGTAAGAAAATAAAGATTTAGGGTTTTTTTTGTTCGTCATTCGATTATTCGAAGTCTTAAACAAACCTTCAGATAATCGAACTTCGGATAATCGAGTCGGGGCTGTACTTAAACTTTAATTTTTACTCATAAATCCTGTTTGTTATTATTTAAATTTTGGTCATGACTGTCCATTCCTGATTTTTTTCGGTTAGCCTGGAAATTTTCAATAACATTTAAGCGCTTATAACTTTTGATAGGGTTGTCAGATCTTCAACGTCTTGAACGCGTTGGAAAAGTCTTTTAAATACCTTTCTGAAAATGTATAGCATGTCGGGTTTTTTTTTGCAAAAACCATCCAATCTTCCGGATTTTTGTCAAAATCGTATTTTAGCATAACTTTTGAAGTACTTGACTAAACTGCATAATTTTTAATAGCGACTTATGGGACCCCAAGCCGGATCGAAAGACGCCAAAACGAACAAAATCGGATCAGCCAATGTGAAATAATCGAGTGACAATTTTTTGATCAACATCCCACCACACATACAGACATTTGCTCAGAATTTGATTCTGAGTCGATAGGTATACATGAAGGTGGGTCTAGGAGGTCGTATTGAGAATTTCATTTTTCGAATGATTTTATAGCCTTTTCTCAGTAACGTGAAGAAGGCAAAAAACCAGAAAATTTAACATTCAATATTCCGCCCTTTCAAAAAGTTTGTCCTAATTAAAAAAAAAAAATGATGATATTGTTTTCAAAAAAAAACGAAAAATTTCACGACTGTTTCATATTATTAAATTATTCAATATTATTTATTTATAACATATTATTTATTTATTAAAAAAAATATTAAAGAAATTCGAGGGTTGTTTGGGTAAGACTTAACGTGAAGACTTCCATCATAGTCATGATTTTAAATGATCGTAATATTCAATGTTTGGCCCATTTAAAAAGCTAGTCTCGATTTAAAATTTTCTAAAATATTTTTTTTTTTGAAAAGATTGGAAAAATTTACGAATGTTTCATGTAATAACATTGAAAATCGGACCATTAGTTGCTGAGATATCGACATTAGAAAATGGTGGGTTGTTTAGGTGAGACTTAGAAAACTTCAATTTCCGTGTTTCTTTTTCTTAAAGCGGCTCAGCAACCCGAGGTCCAATCTTCAATGTCTCTTGGACAATTTTATAGCAAATTTCTGAACTTTTCAAATAAAACTGTTTGAGAAATGGTCACTCATGGTCACAATTTTTAAAAATCGAAAAACTGCAAATATTTCGCTAAAATCAAACTTTCGGTGGCTATATCTTGAAAACGGGGCTCTTTATCAAAAAATCTGTGAAGTAGTTTTCGATTGCAAATTCAATTTTGCATTAAAAAATAACATCAAATTTGGTTTTGAATGAAACTTCGATTTTTTCCAAAAATCATTTTTTTTTCAAAAATTCATAACTCGGCGGCAGATTTTTTGACCATGTTTCTCTATAGCTCAAAAGTTGCGGATTTTTGTCCCCTAAAACATATCAAAAAATCTCGAAAATCAAAAAATACGTATTTTGGGAAATTGAGTTTTAGTGAAAAAAAGTTGAAAATTTTTTTTTTTCGTGTACCTATTTTTTTCTCAATAGTCCTCAACAATACCTACAACTTTGCCAAAGACACCAAATTGATCAGAAAATTCACTCAAAAGTTACAGCTGTTTGAATATTTACATACCATTTTTGTATGGACAGCAGCACGGGTATGAATCTTCAAGCAATTTCAATATGGCGACTTGTATAAGAAGAAAGTGAGGCATTTTCGCTAGTTCTCACTGTTCTGTGTTCTGCGTGCACGTCCGCAAATATCGACCACACACATACTAACACAAAGCGCCACCAAGAGGCAAAAGGTAGTTACGAATATGTTTGGCACTTTTGTTAAAAAAAAATGCAGTTTTGCAAAAACAAATAACAAAAACAACTTTTAAGTGTAGTTCGATTATCAAACTTCTAATTCGTTGCTGATTTGCTGGGATTTTTTTTTAAATAAAAAGTTTTTTTGCAGCACCCCTTTTGGGCGGACATTTCTGTTGTCACCTTTCGGTTTCTTGGATTTTCCATGGATAATTTCACAGTGTAATAAACAGGGCAGCTACCACCACGCGGCGCCACCGTTTTAACTGAGAAAATGATACAGGTTTTTCAGACGAGTTTCAATCCCGTGACAGCAGCCAAAATTGTATGGAGACTTGTATGGGTGAACCAATACACAAAATAGCTTATTTGGTCATAGGGAAGGCCCCCACCAAGTTTGAGCCAAATCAAAAAATACAAAAAATAAAAATGGTCGAAATCGGCCGATTTCGTAGAGAGTTGCTCACATTTGATTTAGAGCAAAAAATCCTTAGTGGCTTCAAGAAGGCAACAACCGGCACTTGCTGATTCATTTTGGTGCAGATATTCGTTGAATTGAAATTTATACAGAATATTTTATAGTAATGATCAATTTTCTTCGAAAATTATCAACGGCTGAACCTTAAAAAAAATCTGTTTCTTTTTTGTTTTATCCGCTGTATCTCAGCAATCAGTGGTCCAATCTTCAATGTTTCTCAGACGATATTGTAGGAACTTTTCAGAACTGTTCAAAAAAAATACTTTAATGAATAAACAATCATGGATATTATTTTTAAAAGTAAAAAACCGGAATTTATCTGACAAAATTTAACTTTGAATGGCCATAGTTTGAAAACGGTGCAAACGAAATTTCATTTGCTTTTTGATTGCAAATTCGAAGTTAAAAAAAAAATTAGTAAGAGATTTGATTTTTATACAAAAAAAATAAATGTTAGGGGGCAAAAAAATATCCGAAAAACTTCAAAATTCCTATGAGAAAAGAAGTCTAATCATCTGAAAAAAATTGCAAGGCATTTCTCTACGTGAATAATTATATCTAGCATGTATTGTATCGTTTGAAAATGTTTTGCATTTTTGGGAAATTCCGATGTACAGTACCAAAAAAATTGTTTTTTGCGTGAGAGAAATAATTTTTGTCAATACTTTGATGTTTGAAAACCAATGATTGCAAAACATGATTGTGTACAGTGCATTTTTAAAACTTTTTTCATCTAGATGTTGAAAGCATGGCTTGAAATTGATTTTTTGTGAAAAAATCACAACTTTGCCGAAGACAAAAAAATAAATAGTTACAGGTTTTCGATTATTTACGTAACATTTTTGTATAAACAACTGCCGAAATTGTATGAATAACTGTACACGAAATAACTTCTTTGGTGATAGGGAAGGCCCCCACATTTTTTTTAAATGTTAGTGGGAGTGTTTGCAGTAACACGAATTGTTGTTGAATAACAATAATTGTTTTTGATTAGGAATGCAAATCATCTCGGCGCAGCCCTACCACAATGAATTTGGTAGCGGTGGGCTGCGTTTAGGTGTTTCCGCCGTAGGTTAGGACAATTACGATAGGTATGATCGGGGAATAAGTACAAAAATAAAATCACTTGGAGTTCGACCGCACACAGGACTACATCTCTTCAAAACCCATCCGAACAGGGAGATTGAGCCAAATCAAAATATACAAAAAAAAAAATGGTCGCAATCGGCCGATTTCGTAGAGAATTGCTCACAGGGAAATAAAATGGGTTTAACAAACCGTAGTTTTATCCAGTAAGGCTCATGTTTGGGAGAAAGTTGTGCCTACTGTATACCCCTTGGCTTTGGTTAGGGACGCTCCTTTGCAAAGTTATTCATAAATGTTTAATTCTGAGGTGTAAAAGTAAATTATAATAATTATAATTTTCCAAATTTCTTTCGTCATTTAATAGTGCATGAGTTTAGCACCAATGTCCAAATTTTAGAATACACCCAGATTCCAGGGCTGTCTCAGTTTTTTTTTGCATATTAATCGAGTTTTAAATTCATTTAACCAAAGATATAAAGGTATTTGGTATAAATATGAGGATTTTATATAATTTAAACACTTTTTAGGATAACTTTTGTAAATTGAAGTTTTAAGTTGGCGAAATTACTTTTGAATGTCCAAGACAAGTCACCAGCAATGATACAACACGAAATGTAAGCTCTAAAATTATTGATTTTCGTAGAGTGTCCCATTGTTCCTGCCAAATTCGTTTACAAAGAGACAGTGAATATCTCTGGCTGTAGAAATCGGATCAATCTCATATTTTGTTCAATGACACTTTGATAGAGAGAAAATGCAACAATTTTATCTCTGAAAATGTGCAATTTTACCACTTTTTGGTGTGATGTCGCTTTTTAAGTTTAAATTGAGGTAAATTGAGTTATATCATAAAGAGATAATATTCTGGAGTTTTTTTAAAGGCCCAATAAACCAAATTTCAATTTTTTGCTTTTTGGGTGTTTTTGAAACCGCCTAGAGTTAGGGGTATTAAAAAACACCCAAAAAACAAAAAGTTAAATTTAATTTATTGGACCTTTTATGAAAAAACATCAGTATTCAACCTTCCAAATTTACACAATTTCTTAATGTGTACCCTAAGGATAAAATTTGAAAAGTTTTTTTAAGCTAATATTGCCGTGCATCTTCCTACGAAACCCAGCTGATTTGCATACCACCGTCACTCGTCGAGCAGCAGTAAATGAGTGGACTGTGTGAGTACAACCCAACTTTCGTGATACGACGTTAGAACCAAACATTTTTGGCACATATTGCTCACGCGAAAGCAACAACACACTGGGAATTAGAAGAAAAATTAGAAACCCACAAGAAATAAACATATTCGTGTGAACACCCTCCTTCCAAACTAGAGAAAAAAGCGCACACGATGTAGAAGCTTTTCCATGATATGCAAATGAAAATTAGCTCCTTTTATTGGGCAGGTGGGTACACCATACACAAGTTACACACTTGCTACAAGTGCTGACCCTTTTGACCAGGTCGAGGGTTTCGAATCCGAGGCCAGGGGCCAGATATTGCAGGTGAACTTCTGGTGCTGAAGGTTTTCATTTATATTTTTTTGGGGTTTTTTTTTCGTGTGTTATGCAGATTGGGAACGTCCGATACTCATTATTTTCCACCCTTCTTGATTATTGTTTTTACCTGGTCGAAGTTTTCCTTTGGAGAATTCTTCCCCTGGTCAGAACAGCCCTCAAAGCATTCGATGTGTGTTCGTTCCCTTCGAAGGTTGCCTTGTAGAAAAAGAGTATGGGATTTGCGTCACGCGTGGCTGCAAGGAGGTGCCAAGAAATCCATAAACCTACTTGTTTTTGGAAGGTTAATTTTTAGATTCAGGGAGGAATTAAGGAAAATCTTAAAAAAATCAAGGTGAATCATAAAAATGTGTATGCTGAACACCATCAAGTCGCCAAGTCCTAACTTGATCGCCTCCCGATTCATCCCTGGCCTGTTTTCAAATCTGGGCCTGCAACATGCTACCGCTCCAACGCCCCTTCCCCTTGAAACATTCCACACATTTCCGTTGGCCGTCCAGATGAATTTCCTGATGACATGAACTACCAACTCCCAAGTAGGTGCCCACCTTTGGCACACGTGTTTTAATTCGACTCCTTCTTCTTCTCCTCCTCCACCTACATGTATTAAGGGCAGGCATGAATATCATGTGCTCATTTCCCCTTCCCACTTCTTCAAAACACATTAAGCTGACCATACACGTGTCGAAGGATGGATGTGGTGTTGCTGTGTGAAAAACGGTGGAGGTCAAAAGGTGACCACCGTGCGCGCACTGGGCCAATCTGCATGTTTCGGCAATAAAACCAAACTTCCCCTCCCTCCTGCATGACCTGCTGTGGGGTAAGGGTAACGATGAGGGAGGTGGAAATTGTATGCTCAAATTCACATACGTTTCCTGTGGCCTGGTTTCGATGTGTTTTTCTTACATTTTTTTTTTGTTTTGTTCTGTTTTCGGGGAATCGACTGAAGGTAAGGACGGATTGGATGTCCAATTGAGTGACAGCTTCTTGACATGTGAGACATGAGCTGGGAAGGTTAAGGAGGGGTAAAAGCGATTATTTTGAACACGCATGCATGAATCGTGCGTGAGAATTTGGATGGTTGGTAATTTTTTGGTAAATAAAGCAAACATCTTGGGGAAATTCTCATAGGAACAATTTGATGTTTTTGACTATTTATGTATTTATTTTGCAAAACTATTGGTAGAAACTTGTTTGGTAATTTCCGGTTGCCTCATTAATTAGTCGAGTTTTGTTGAAAACGCATTTCAAATGCTTTTTAACTGTGAATAAATCAATTTTTTTTTCGCTATGTTGTAATGTTTTAGTTTTAAATCACTTTTGCAAATTTAAGTAAAAACAAGAAATTGTAGGAAAACAAAGTTATAACAGTTCGATTGAAGGCAGATGTTTTACAAATAATTTTCTAAGTTTTCGCAAATTGACTTATCTCTGTATTTTTTTCTATTTTAATAAAATTTTATCCATGAATTCCCTATATCTAAAGAAGCGAATTTGTTTTATTAGTTTTACCAAACAAGTTTCTATAAAATTTTGCGGGATGGTCATACAAAATGCGTACGTGAATATTTGAAAATCGTAATATTGAGATGGAATGCTCTGATTGAATAGGTGTCTTGGTCAAAATGTAGGATATGATAAAACTTTTCAAATAAAAATAGGTACAAGATCTGGAGATATGATTTTAAATATGATTTTTCGAAAAGTATTGGCAACAAAATCAAACATCATTTTATTGTTGTCGAATCAAATTTGTAATCGAAAATTATTTAAAACATTTTCTGATAAAGTGCTCCATTCTCTAGTTATTGGAATTTCAAGGGGAAATTTTTTGACCAATGTATAGTTGTCAGCAAATTAAAAATACTTTATAACGAAAAACACCCGGGCAACAAAAATATTTGATGAGCTGGCAAATTTTTCTACAATTTTCCTCTCTAAATATTGATGATCAGACTGCTGGTTGCTGAGATATAGCCTCTTATGTGAATCCATCAGCTTGCATATTTAACTGCGCAATATCTCAGAAACTATTGATTCGTTTTTTCGTTTGAAAAAATGAAACTTTTGTGATTTTGCTTTGCTATTTTCAATAAAAAACTATTTTTACATTTGAAAATTAAGAGTAACGTTTTAAATGGGTTAAACACTATTTTTACTTTTTGAAATGTTGGCCTTGGTTTTGAATTTCTGAATTCAAAACTCTGTTTGGTTGAAATAATCATAACTCTTTGAAAGAATTGAAATAGTTTTCTAATAAATTTAGTTTTTGTGTTTTTATTATTTGGATGTAACATTGAAACAAGTTTTTGCATAATCTTCGCAGCTGTTCAGGCTATAAAAATATTCAAAATCTGTATCTTGAAAATCAATTCCGTGATTGATTTGGTCTATCCGTATAGTTGGAGGTTTTCCTTAGGATCTTAAAAAAATTGATGGCACACTGAAAAAAACTAATTTAATTTCCAAACTTAATTGGATTGCGCAAAATAACAAATTTTTGATAAATATTTTTTGGGTATATTTCAGATGTCGAAAATTCCGTCTTTTGACCTGAGATACAAGCTTATCAAATTTATTTGGAAGTGTTGCCAATTTTTTGAAAAGTATATTTTTTAAATGTGGGTAATTCTCTACCAACTCACACGAAATCGGGAAAAGTTGCCCCGACCCCTCTTCAATTTGCGTGAAACTTTGTCTTTAGGGGTAACTTTTGACCTTGATCACGAATCCGAGGTCCGTTTTTTGATACCTCGTGACGGAGGGGCGGTACGACCCCTTCCATTTTTGAACATGCGAAAAAAGAGGTGTTTTTCAATAATTTGCAGCCTGAAACGGTGATGAGATAGAAATTTGGTGTCAAAGGGACTTTTATGTAAAATTAGACGCCCGATTTGATGGCGTACTCAGAATTCCGAAAAAAATGTATTTTGAATCGAAAAAACACATTTTTTTTATTCTCCCATTTTCCGTTACTCGACTGTAAAAATGTTGGAACATGTCATTTTATGGGAACTTTAATGTACTTTTCGAATCTACATTAACCCAGAAGGGTCGTTTATTCATTTAGAACATAATTTTTCATTTTAAAATTTCGTGTTTTTTCTAACTTTGTAGGGTTATTTTTTGGAGTTTAACAATGTTCTACAAAGTTGTAGAGCAGACAATTACAAAAATTTTGATGTACAGACATAAGGGGTTTGCTTATAATTATCACGAGTTATCGCGATTTTACAAAAAAAAAAGTTTTGAAAAAGTTACATTTTGCGTTTCTCTTTGTTTCGTCGTCCGTGTCTGTCGCGGGTGACCATGAACGGTCATGATCGATGACGACCAACTTTTTCAAAACTTTTTTCGTAAAATCGCGATAACTCGTGATGTTTATAAGCAAACCCCTTATGTCCATATATCAAAATTTTTGTAATTGTCTGTTCTACAACTTTGTAGAACATTGTTACACTCTAAAATCAATCCTGCAAAGTTAGAAAATACACGAAATTTTAAAATAAAAAGTTTTGTTCTAAATGAAATAATGACCCTTCTGGGTCAATGTTGATTCGAAAAAAACATTAAATTTTCCTTAAAATGACATGTTCCAACAATTTTTACAGTCGAGTAACGGAAAATGGGAGAATTTTTAAAACTTTTTAAGTGTTTTTTCGATGAAAAAATCTGTTTTTTCAGAATTCTGAGTACGCCATCAAATCGGGCGTCTAATTTCACATAAAAGTCCCTTTGACACCAAATATCTATCTCATCACCGTTTCAGGCTGCAAATTTTTGAAAAACACCTTTTTGTTCAAAAATGGAAGGGGTCGTACCGCCCTTCCGTCACGAGATATCAAAAAACGGACCTCGGATTCGTGATCAGGGACAAAAGTTACCCCTTAGGACAAAGTTTCACGCAAATCGAAGAGGGGTCGGGGCAACTGCTGTGTGAGTTGGCGGAGAATTACCTCATGTTAATTTTTCGAAAAATCGTCATCACTGCCCAATGATTTTTTTTGAACTTGTGTCGCAGCTTTAAAAAGTGATTTTTTTGTCAAACGACATAAACGACGTGGACACTTTTCGAGGGAAGGGGGTGGTTGGCCCCACGCTCAATACAAAACAGTTTTTTTGTATGGAATTTGTCCACGATGAGGGGGGTGGGAGGGGTTTGAGAATACCAAAAAAAGTTACAGGTTGTTATGTTCTACATGACCAATATGACAAAGAACTTT
This sequence comes from Culex quinquefasciatus, assembly GCF_015732765.1. Taxonomy (NCBI): domain Eukaryota; kingdom Metazoa; phylum Arthropoda; class Insecta; order Diptera; family Culicidae; genus Culex; species Culex quinquefasciatus. The sequence goes on along the minus strand of NC_051862.1, from coordinate 53,679,343 downwards.
GTTCAAAACTCAAAAAAATCATGCTATTTTTTTATTTATATTTTTAGTTCTTTGACAATTTATTGAATCCTGAATAATTAATTCTATTTAAATATTTTCAATCATTGGCACCTCTGTGGATATAAATTGCCAAAACACGAAAATATTGCCAACACAAGTATAGTTCGGTAAATGTCCACCTCAAATCTCCCACCTGTCCTGTCAAAATGGCCATTTTCATAACCAGTATCAAAAACCAAGAATTTTGATACCCATATTGCCCCAAGCCGCATGGTTCAATAAATGTCCCCGGTTGAACCTTCCCCAGGACCATGGCCACTCCGGGTGTGGCCAATATCCTACCAGTTTGGTCCCAACCACATTGCCTTAAATCATTCTGGTTTTCGAGTAACCGTTCTAACAATCTTCGTTAGAACAAAATTCCTCCCAAATTGGTGCACAACCTGTGTCTTTCAATGTGTGTGTAAGCAATAAAATTACTACCGTCGATCCGTCTCTGACGGATGTTCGTTCATTGTTGTTCAGAGGCTATCTGTTAGCTTATATATTTCGCATAAATGGCAACATGGTGCAAATTTTGCCTCGTCTCCTGCTTTCTTGGAACTGTCACGCGAGAATGTTACACCATTGTTGCCACATTTCATTCGTTGCAGACCCCTTCCGCAGTACCAAGCATGCAACATTTTCGTAACGCGCAACATTTATCGATTTTCTGGATTGACACCTCACCAGAATAGAGCCCGTAGGACAAAGTTCTTTGTCAAAAAGTGTCCACGTGGTTTATGGATGGTCCCCATTCTAAAATAAGATTACTCAAAAATGGTAATTTTGCGCATTCCTTTTTTTTTTTTTTGATTAATTTTTTAATGATGTAACTATAATTTAGAAATCCTTAGTATTATCCTTTTTACTCAGATCTTTTCAAACATGCACGAAGCAAAATGATCATCGTTCGGTCAAAACGTTCATCGTTCGATCAAAACGTTCATCGTTTATGCAAAACGAGAGAGAATTGAGAGAAAAATTACCATTTCCGGTCTCTTTTCGCTCAATTCTCTCCCATTTATCGTCGAATTCCTTCATTTTCTTGACATTCACGTCCAACTTCCTACTCCCTGATTCGATCAATCGATCAATCGAGAATATTCTCCTAACAACCTGAAAACCTACCAATGCAATCGAGAATATTCTCGATTTCATTGGTAGGTTTTCAAACGAGCACTTACAGTGAACTCAAATTGATGAGCGATGAACTCAAATGCATGTAAAATGACACAAACAGGAATCAGGGAGTAGGAAGTTGGACGTGAATGTCAAGAAAATGAAGGAATTCGACGATAAATGGGAGAGAATTGAGCGAAAAGAGACCGGAAATGGTAATTTTTCTCTCGATTCTCTCTCGTTTTGCATAAACGATGAACGTTTTGATCGAACGATGAACGTTTTGACCGAACGATGATCATTTTGCTTCGTGCATGTTTGAAAAGAACTGAGTAAAAAGGATAATAATAACTTCAACTTTGCCGAAGATACCAAATCGATCTGAAACTCCTTTTTCAAGATTCAATTTTCTGAATACTTTACTTTACAGAGTATGGGACTTTCTTCAAAACCTTGCTCCTAAAGCTGTATATTGTTCCTGGAGCTATTTCAGGATTAAGAGTCAAAAATGAGCAATATCGGTCAACATTTACCCATCGATACTACAAGATAAAGTTGGTATGGAATTCAATTCAATTCAATTCGGTTTTATTGGTGAATAATCAAGATACAATCAGTTCTTTTGCAATTCATAACAGAGTTTTGGAGTTCCTTTCAGCTGTGTGTTGCATCACAATCCATTTTGGAACAATTATTTCTATAACTAAGGCACTAACAAGAGCAAGAAAAAATTTAAAAAAAACTTGCTAAAATTGCAAAGGAAAGAGGAAAGAAAGAGAAAAAGCTTATAACTAAATCACAGTATTTTATCCTTTGTAGATGTGCTTGATCATTAGCTCCCCAAGGGCCAGAAATGGCTCCGCCTTGTTACGGCAGGTCCGAAACCGCGTCATCATCTCCCCCGCGAGAGCAAAGAACTCCGGCAGGGTGAAGAGATCTTCCCCGGTGACTTCTTGCTGGGCCGCATTGCCGCTACCGGCAACGACCACGCTGGCAAACGATCGCCCCCATCCAGGAGGGAACGCTGAGTTATCCGCGGGAACCGTACGCTGTCCAGCTGCCGGCACGGTTAAGTTCGTACTTCGCTGAGGAGGGTGGGACGCTGCTGCTTTGTTCTTCCTCTTTTCCTGCTCCTCGAGGTAATTTTTTCGTGCACTGCATCCACGGTAGTTGCTGGTATGGTTGCCTCCACAGTTTGCGCATTTTATGCGCGCCTTGGTTTGCTCTGCCTTGTCCCCCAAGTCCGCTTTGCACGGCAGTGCACAGGCCTCCGAGAGGTGTGATTCACCGCACTTCACGCAGCGGGGCGGGAGGTTGCAGTTCCGCGAGCCGTGGCCGAATTTCTGGCAACGGTGGCACTGTAAGTTGATATGGAAAAAAACTGAAAAATGTGTGAAACCCCCAAAATTTTTGTGGTTGTGTCTGCAGGGATCTATTTCTATCTAAATATTGCCAAAAGGTAGATATTACCCTAAAAAGTTAGTGACGATTTAAAAAAGTAATTTTCGTATGAAAAACAACCGTTTCACCAATCTTTGGGTTTCAATGGCTTAATCTTAACCAAATTCGCTCAAAATTGTCACAGAAGCTTAAAATAACCCGTTTTTAACTTGTGGAGCAGGAGGTCCATTTTCTATGCTTTTGCTGATAAAATCATGCACAAACTAATGATGCAAAATGACTTCTTTGGCCATAAAAACAGACAAAGTTTCATCCGTTCCAGTGATTTAATTACAAAAAAGAAATGAGAAAGGTAAATACACTTTTAGATAAATTAAAAAATATGCATAATAAATTCTTCCATTTTGCCTGCATTTTAACCTATATCTCCAAGCTAAGCATCCTAAATCTGTTTAGCATCAATTGTTCCTAATCTCTCAATTTTCTCCCCCTCCCCTGATAATCTCAACACCACTCCACCCTCATCCCACCCACAGTTTAACGAGCCATGTGTGGTCTCCACGAAATGCACCCTGTCTTTTCCCGTGCCGATTTTCCTGCACCATAAAAAGTGAACGATGTTACGCGAAATGTAATAAGCGTGCTGCACACCCACACTCGCCCTTCTTAACACAAATTGATTTAATACACTCAGCAGCAGCCGAAAGTTTAACCTCACTCGTCGTCGTCGTCGTCGTCTTCCAAATGAAACCCCTAACCTCAAACAGTAAGTCGGCGGTACTCGCCATCAGAGGGGGTAGAGCATACATCATAAAAAAGCACTCTTATGAGCGCAGGGAGAGGGAGAGAGAGATACTTATTTATGTTTTCATTTTTTTGCTTTTTGCTGCCGAAAGGCTTTTGCTGCGAGGAGGAAAAGCACTGCTCGCTTGAGTCAGCTGAGTTTTTCCGTTTTAGCCGAGACGCACACCCCATAAGAAAAAGCAGTGCCATCTGAAGAATTTCGGTGGAAGCTAAAAATTTATGAGAGGGGTTGCAAACTCACACCCCTAAATGAAAATAAAAAGACACGCGTGTGAGTGTGAGTGATGACGATGATGATGATGATGATGACTAGGGTGATTGCTGGGGTGGTGGTGTTGGTTGTGACGACGAATGATGATGAAATATGTGGTGGTGGGTGAGAAAAGCTCACTCGCAGAAGCCGGGTGGTAATTACGCGAGAAAGAAAAGTAAACACACGCGATGCCTTGGAGTGGAGGCATCGTCGGAGAGTGACGGAGAAGATTCCTTTTTTTGACGGTGAGATGGTGACAAATGGTGGGGGAAGGTGGGATGAATGGCACGTGGAAAATCTGTCTTCAACAGTCACTCGTTCCTCACTCTGAGATATGAATAAGGATTTATGAGTGATACGATGTGTTAGTAGTTTTCCAATATTCAGCAACTAAGGCATTTTGCTTTTTTATTCTGGAAAAGCCCTTTCAAATTGTTTTTTTTTCTATTTGACGATTAGGCCGATGCAAATATTTTCCAAAGTTTTTGTCCAACGCACAGTGGGCGAAATAGAACCCAAAATCGGACTTAATTGAACGCGGATGCACAGAAGAAAAAAACAATGGCAATATTCATCAGGAAATGATGACAGATTTTGTGTGAAAAAAAAGATTAATTTTACCCCGAAAAATGATGATCTGTGTGCACAGATAAAAAAGTTGAATTTTGGAATGTTGAAAATTTAGTAGGTTGAATACTACCTCTTTTTTGAGTAATATTACATAACAAATGTGTAAAAATGTGAACCAGATGAATATTCATCAATAACTGATGGAAATTCATCATTTTCTGATATAAAATTAATCAATTTTTTTGACACAAAATCTGTCACCATTTCCTGATGAATATTACCATCATTTTTTTTCTGTGTTCCCTGGTATGAAAAATAGTGTTTCTGATGTAAAAAAATCCAGGGAATCGATTGGTGATGGTTTCATCTACCGCACGAAACGGCAAAGGGTCAATTTTGCCCCAATTCCCCATTTATTTATATTTTTTCCTGAAAATCGGTGTGTATTTAGAGCGGAGGCTTTATGTGGCCATCCAAAATGCACTTAACTTATGTGTGGAAATGTCCGAGGAATCCAGTAAAAATAACCACTTGCACCGCAAATATCATCAGGGTCCATTTAACCTCAATTCCGCTATCAAATCATTTTTGGCCGTTTTCAAATGTAAGGTCAGATTTAACAAATCTGAAAATATTTTTATCGTAAAGATCAGACAATTTTACAAAAGGATGGCGATTTGCAATGGATAATTTAACACATTTACGTTGATAAAAATAAAAATAATGTAAAAAGCATTTTATTCTGCATTTGGGAAAATTGGTCCAAAACTGATTCTTCAATCTTTTTATTTAGTTTAATTTCTATATCAACATAAATGTGTCAAACAATCAAGTGCAAATCGTCATTCTGATGTAAGATTGTCAGATCTTTACGATAAAAATGCTTTCAGATTTTTAAAATCTGACTTAACATTTGAAAACGGCCAAAAATACTTTTATAGCGGAAAAATATGAGATATCCATTTGAATCACTCTTCTTGCCTATGCATAACATGTTTGATAAGAGAAAATACACCTTCGTTATTAAATTCATTCTATCAATTTAAGTATTTAGCAGGGTTGACAAGTTTAACGATTGATTAATATTGAAATTTGAGCGATAAATTGTTTTCAAACTGAATTCAATAACATAACAATAATAATTTTACGTTGAACTTTTTAGAAATCTTCACGTGATATCAAGGGTTAAGGGACTACGGACTTTTCAAACATCCCTTTATAAACTAATTTCACAGTAACAAAAGTTTAATTTGGGAAGGGTGAAAATTTTTTTGGTTAAATATTACCTCATTTTAAAACAATTTTATCAAAAACAATGTGATAAAATTCAACAGAAACTGATGACAACTCAACTTTTTTTACACAAAATCTGACTGCATTACCAGATGTAAAATTACTATCATGTTCACCGTGTTGATGGAAACAAAAATAAAATAAACACAACCTGTTTTTTTTATTTCAAAGTATTATTACTATAAATTTATAGTGTGATTTACAATTATTTTTTTTGCGTAATTTATACATAACCAAAAAGCAAAAAAAAAAGTTCAGAAACTGATTTTTCAACGAAAAGGTTATTCTCAAAACGTTCTCTCCTTGAATGAAGCAGCTGAAAACATTTTTTAGTTTATATCGCTCTGGGCAAAGTCGTGGGGGGAGGCAAATAAAATGAGCCAAACATTTCATTATGGCACAAAACTAAAAACTGCATTTCGAGAAAATCGCTGGCAAAAAGTGGACAACTTTTTGCAATTTCTATTTAAAAAGAAAGCTTGTCTGGTGGTATTTTTACTGATGATACGATAAAACACATCGTTATCCTCAACTCTGTTTAAATGCTTCTTAATTTATGTTGATTTTCGCAATAATATTCATTATTTAAAAAAAATCTCGTTATCGGGCCCTTATAACATTCCAACTGTTATTCATAATGAGCCCTTCCTAAATGCAATTTTGAAGAGAACTGAAAGGGCACTAAAGCGCTGTCACCTGATTGGTGATTTTGACGATGTTTATGGGCCTTTTTGTTTAATTAGGAATGTATGACAAATGGTCGAAAGACATAAGGTCGAATGGACAAAAGGTCGAATGCTAAAAGGTCGAATATTTAAAAAGCATTTTAAAAAAGCAAGACTTTTTCATTTTTCGAAACTATTTGAATTTTAATTAAAAAAAAATAAAAGTATCTAAAATATTCCAACAATTTTGATAAATAAAACAAAAACATTCAAAATATTTAAAAAGCAGAATTTTTTAAAAAGGTTTTGAAAAATAAAATAAAAGCTTAAGAAATATTTAAGAAGTCGATCATTTTATGAAGAACTGCTCATATTTAAAAGAATGGAAAACTCTCAAAAACATTACGACAGTCAAGAGTAAGTTGTTATTTAAAAATAAAAATAAACTTCCAAAATAGAAAGAATGAAAAAACTCACAAAAATATTACGACATACAAGAAAATGTTGTTTTTTAAAATAAAATAAAAGCTTAAAAAATTTGAAAGAAGGGAAAAACTCACAAAAATATTTTGAAAATCAAGAATAAGTTGTTTTAAAAGATAAAAAAAGAACTACTCCTGTTTGAAAGAATGGAAAAGCTCACATAAATATTCCGACAAACAAGAACAGGTTGTTAAAACTTCAATAAAAACTTAAAAAAATATTTCAGAAGTCGAACTTTTTTTGAAAGAACTGCTCATGTTTGAAAGAATGGAAAAACTCACAAAAATATGTTGGCAGTCAAGAATTTGTTGTTTTTGAAAATAAAAATAAACTTCCAACAAATTTCAGAAGTTTAACTTTTTTTTAAAGGAACTGCTCATGTTTGATGGACTAGAAAAACTTAGAAAAATATTTTGACAATCAAGAATTTGTTGTTTTTAACAATAAAAATAAACTTCCAACATATTGTACAAGTCGAACTTTCTTTTTAAGGAACTGCTCATGTTTGAAAGATTGGAAAAACTCACAGAAATATTTTGACAATCAAGAATAGGTTGTTTTTAAAAATAAAAATAAGCTTCCAAAATATTGTATAAGTCGAACTTTTTTTGGAAGAACAGCTCATGTTTGAAAGAATAGGAAAACTCACAAAAATATTTTAATCATCAAGAATTGGTTGTTTTTAAAAATAAAACAAGCTTCCAAAATATATTAAAAAGTCGAACTTTTGTTTTAAGAAACTGCTCATATTTGAAAGAAGGGAAAATCTCACAAAAATATTAGGAAATCAAGAATTGGTTATTTTTTAAAATAAAAATAAACTTCCAACATTTTCAAAAGTCGAACTTTTTTTCAAAGATCTGCTCATGTTTGGAAGAATGGAAATCTTCTCAAAAACTGATTTGGAAATTATTCTGCTTATTTAAAAAAAGATATTAGTAAAAGGATGGATAAACCAAGGATTAACCCACAGAAAAAAAAATCAGACTTGTTTGTAAGATTTTTTTGCAAGTTTTTGTATAAGTTTATAATTATAATTATTTGTTTCATTTTTTCACATTTGACCTTTTGTCCATTCGACCTTATGTCTAGAAAGTTCCTTAAACACCAAAAACAAACGAAAAAGAAAAGGGCACAATTGATTTTTTTTTCTGGTTTGGAGTGAACATTGTTATGTGCTTTTATGTGCTTTTGATTTTTTCATTAGAAAATTGTTTGCTATCCATCTGATTCTTGGAGTGCATGTAGGGAGTGTACTAATAAATGGAATAGTGGAATAATCCCAAATGTTAACGTTTTGGTTTTGGGCCCCAATGAAATGTTTGACTCGAATTCAAGATAAAACTGATTATCATCAAAGGAAAATGCATTTTGTATCCATCCTAAAAACATCTCTTATTTCGGATAAAGTTTTGTAAGCCAATATTGAACGAGAAATGACATAACGGCAACGGCATTATTATTTGAGCGAGAATTAACAAGTTTGTCCTGCAAAAATGTTTGGATACAAAAAAAATTGTTACCAAAATAGGTAAGAAAATTATGATAGAAAAAAGGCGATTGCCAGAGAAGGAGGATACTTGTAGTTAGGAAGTTTTGTCATAACAACCAAATCAATTAATCACAGATTTTATAGGGCAGCTAGCAATCAATAGACTTTTTAAACAAATAAATGAAATAAAATTGTAAACTGTATGATGTTTCTAATTATTTCAAATGAAGTTTGTATTAAACAAAACGCCATTCATTTTATTCAAACTAGCAAACTTTGTTCCAGCAAACTCACACACGCAATTTCCACACATGTCACGCTCACCAACAGCGTCAAACGAGAAATCCAAAAAAAGGGTGTGTTTCCCTTCTGCCGTCGTGGTCACTAAATCACTACACCCTCTCGCTTGGTGGTGGAAAAACTTCACCAACGGAACAAATAGTTTCCCTTCTGCTGCCAGGATTCGTCAACTCCTGTGCTAAAGTGAAACTCCACCCTCTTTCCAGCTGCGAGTTCTTTCCCATTTTGGGCGACGATTGTGGAAAAGTCAGTTTCTGTTGCGATGTAATTATTTTTGGTTAAAACAACTCTTGACAAAATATTTCGCTGCATTAATTGAATACAAAGTTTCCTTTCATTTTATTCTACAATTCATACAAGATGCAAATATTCCGTCAATGATGCAGTGAAACAATGCGACTCCCGTGGCACGTCAAGTTCTCATTTTTTTTGGCAAAAGACAATTCGCCGAAAAAAAGAATCATATTTCGGCAATGCAAATGACATTGCCGAAAATGTGCTCCTCATCGTCTTTTTTTCAAGAGATTTCCACGATTTCAATGCATCTCAAACCGCCAGCCTCGAAATAATGTACACAAGTATCATCATCACCATGGCATATTTGGCCCGAAATGATAAAAAAAAAACTGAATCTGTGGCGCTGGCAAGTGATGCAAAAGACATTTGCTGAAAAACTCGCCAAGAACCGCCGCTCTCTAGAACCCCAGGGATGATGATGAAAAACAAAGTACTCAGCGATGCAGATTTTTGTCTGAGCAAAATTTTTATATGTATGACTTAATTTAATCAGCTGCAGGTTTTTTTTTTTTTCAAGCGCATGAATTCATGCAACACACTGAGATTTTTTTTATTTCTCTTGCAAATACACAAAACCACTCTCATTCGGCACAAATTGTAATTTTTGTTCGTACAGTAGTGAATTCAAATCGGGGATTGAGAAAAAAACGATCTCCAGAAAGGGAAGAGCCCGGCACTCTTTTCATGGATGCATGAACAGGTAGGAATTTTTCATTTTTATATCATCTACTGTGAGGTTTTTTTTCTTGCCTCCTTGACAACGGTATAGGGTGCAGAATTATGCATGAATTAATTTGGCGGTTTTTTTTCTTCCCACTGGAAAACACTTATGCCTGGGAAGCTGTGTAATTGTTTAAATTTGCTGCAAACGAGATATCCTGCAATTAATAAAAAGGTGAACTATTCTTTAACACAACTGCTTGATTTGCAATTTTTGATCGACCAAGATTTTTTTTTTCGAAATGAATTGAAATCATCTCATTTTTATCTCATTCTCATCTCATTCTCATCTCATTCTCATCTCATTCTCATCTCATTCTCATCTCATTCTCATCTCATTCTCATCTCATTCTCATCTCATTCTCATCTCATTCTCATCTCATTCTCATCTCATTCTCATCTCATTCTCATCTCATTCTCATCTCCTTCTCATCTCATTCTCATCTCATTCTCATCTCATTCTCATCTCATTCTCATCTCATTCTCATCTCATTTTCATCTCATTCTCATCTCATTCTCATCTCATTCTCATCTCATTCTCATCTCATTCTCATCTCATTCTCATCTCATTCTCATCTCATTCTCATCTCATTCTCATCTCATTCTCATCTCATTCTCATCTCATTTTCATCTCATTCTCATCTCATTCTCATCTCATTCTCATCTCATTCTCATCTCATTCTCATCTCATTCTCATTCTCATCTCATTCTCATCTCATTCTCATCTCATTCTCATCTCATTCTCATCTCATTCTCATCTCATTCTCATCTCATTCTCATCTCATTCTCATCTCATTCTCATCTCATTCTCATCTCATTCTCATCTCATTCTCATCTCATTCTCATCTCATTCTCATCTCATTCTCATCTCATTCTCATCTCATTCTCATCTCATTCTCATCTCATTCTCATCTCATTCTCATCTCATTCTCATCTCATTCTCATCTCATTCTCATCTCATTCTCATCTCATTCTCATCTCATTCTCATCTCATTCTCATCTCATTCTCATCTCATTCTCATCTCATTCTCATCTCATTCTCATCTCATTCTCATCTCATTCTCATCTCATTCTCATCTCATTCTCATCTCATTCTCATCTCATTCTTATCTCATTCTCATCTCATTCTCATCTCATTCTCATCTCATTCTCATCTCATTCTCATCTCATTCTCATCTCATTCTCATCTCATTCTCATCTCATTCTCATCTCATTCTCATCTCACCGCAATATTGTTTGTCAACTATTCAAAACTTCCATATTTGACAGTTTACGAGTTTCTCGAACATATTTCAATGATATCGGGGATATTTCAAAACTTGAATTTTGGTAAAAACTACTTCGCAAACCTTCTTACTGTACTTAACCTTAATCATGGTGGAATTTAAAAAATACTTTTACCTAGTTCAAAGCTATACCTTTTTCTGTCTCCTTTTTTCCCTTGCCTTTGTTATTTTATTTATTTATTTCTTAAGTTTTCTTGGTTTTTGAAATGCTCAATTCACAGAAATAATTACTCAAAATTGTTTATAATTATGAACACAGAGCTGAAAGGAACTCCTAAACTCTGTTATATATTTCAAATGATCATAATTTAGATGCTAGATAATCGAAGTTTCAAAACAATCATTTTATTAAGTTTTATTCAGTTTTATAATAAATTTTATAAATAATCAATATATTTATTTTATAAAACTGAATAAAATTTATTAAAATAATTGTTTTGAAAATTCGATTATCTAGCAACCTTACGATGAAATATTGTCACTTCAAAGAATTTTACAGTAAAATTTTCAATATCATTTAAAGATTGAGATTTTATTATGATTATAAAATCTGAAAAATGTCTTTAAAAATTTATTGCAGCCTGCCAAAAATTAATGTCTAAATGAGCACTAGGATTTCTTTTAAATAATTGAAATCTGCCCTATTTCTCATCGACCTTGAAACCGGTCGAAAACCTTGAAACCTCATTCTTGCCTCATCAAAATTGGTCCATATTCCGGGCAGCATCCGACAAAATAGGCAACTTTGCAAGAATCATAAAAAAAACCAGGTAGGCTAATGAACCTTCCTTTATCCGCTTTAAACACGCAACGGCACCGTCAGTACAAAACAGGAAGGGAAAAAACACAGTTTGATCCTTTCAATTTTACTTCCCTATTATGAAACCTGAATCCTTTTTCCGGGATTCCTGCCGGCTGGCTGGTGGACCTAATTTACATATCATCTCGTCGTTGCGTGTTTCGTTGCCTGGATGCTGCGTGATGCGTCTGAAAAGCGCGCTTTTCTCGATCCACAAATGATATGCATCATATGTGTGCTCCCTTGAAAATCTCGACTCAGAGTACAATTCATAGGTAAATTACGTCCTGTCACCTTTTTTTTTTAATTCAGGTTGTTATAGAATCGAAAGGCAGCTGCTCTACTTTGAGGGATGTTTTTTTGTCAGAACTAACTCTTTCTTTCGTTTTCCTTTTTGATTGCTGCCGTCAGGACCCCACCAGTTAAGGACACGCAGCCGAACAGAGCAGCACACAGAAAAAGGAGTAAGTTTATATTAGTTTTTTATTCAAATTAGGATTCGATTCCGTTCGCCCAGCTGATGAATGTTTTTTTTATTTCCAGTGAAAGACCATAAAGAGCACACGCATGTCGCTTCCATTATCAATATTAATAACAGCTGAATGAAGCGCACGATTTTAGCTGAACAACACAACCCAACCCAGAAGAATAGAGCAGACTAGAAAATTTGAATATTCAATTAGATCGGTTTTTGTTTACGACCACCACCCTTTTCGAACATCAAGCGACAAAAGTAACAGTTGCATTTTATGACCCCGGTTTGTGCAAAACGCTGTTTTGTTGCATTTAACACTTTCCTTCCGGAATGCGTTGACAAATTTTTAGAACTGCATAATTTTGCAATTACTCTGAAGTTAATCCTCTCATCCATGCCTTAATAGCGCCACCTCAATCAGAAAGGATAACACACACAATGCAGTGTGTTGTGGGGAAGAATGGGAGATTGCGAAAAAAATTGGATCGAAGGGTATTGGCAATCGGTGTTCGATGAAGTTTGGGTGGTTCATGATTTTTGCGGATTGTCATCGGAGAGGACGCCAAGGGGTAGTCGGATTTCAGTTTTTGAATAGTTGGAAATATTATGGTTTGTACACACTTAAATTGTTTTAACCTAATTTGAAATTTTTCAACTGCTGAACAGTTCGGTCAACAGAAAACTACCGTATTTGGTAAAATCTTTCCGAACTTCGGTAATGTTGTTTATTCAATTCATCGTACTACCAATTTGCGGTAGAACAATGAACAATAATTTTGTTCATTTTAACAGATTGTTAATGAATCTTCTTTTATAAAAGTTCAAGATGGTATGTCAGAGACATAACCGAAAGACATAGGACCAAACAATTTGAATGTGTTTTTGGATTGCTAGTGAAATCTGAAATAAGATTATTTTATTTTGTTTCATAGATTTGTCGGCAAAATTGTCATAAATGTTCTCCCAAGGTGAACCTTCTATGAGGGCACCGGCAACTCCAGGTTGTGGCCACTACTGTCGAAATGGCCATTATTATGTTCAGTATAAAAAACCATGAATTTTGATACCCATATTGCCACAACTCGTATGTTTCTGTAAATGTCCCCCCAGGCCCCGGGGAACCTTCTTTGAGGCCACCGGCCACTCCTGGTTTTGGCCACCACTGTCGAATTGGCCATTTTTCATGAGAACCGCCGCATCATAGCGACTTCCACGCCGTCCGCTTCGCTCGAATTTCCTCCTTCTGCTGCCGGTGGTTCTTCCTTCTGGTTGCTGGTCCTCTTCTTCTATTGGCCGCTGCTGCTGCTGCTCCGTGCCGGCCCGACGTGCACAGTTCGAGTGCTCGTTCCAAAGTGACTTGCTTTTGCGAAATTTTCTGCTTAAATAGCGGCAGAGCCGGAGAACGGCACAAAAGGGGCGCGGTCTCGAATGCATACGCTCGCTCTGATTGGTCATCTGTCCGATTTGTACTGAAAAATTACTCATTTTGATTGCATGTTTTAAGTGCTTTAACTATGTTTAGTCAGACTATCTATGTAGTTAAACAATAGCTGAAGTCTTCCTCTTTCGATTGGTGGTCCAACCATTTGGATTGATTCACAGGGAAAAAAGATATAAGCGTTCAAAATGTCCCCTTTTTTAACGCTTAAAAGTGACGCTTCGGATCGAATTTCTGAACTGGCCCCCCAATATAGTAAGTAAAGACATAGTCCTATGTCAATAACGATTTTTCAACTACCGTATTTGGTAAAGAAACCTAAGTGAGTAAGACGAACAACTCTCCATTTTTCAATATCTCATGACGTTGGGTGGCACGACTCCTACTTTTTTTTGTTTTCCGTGTAAATAAAAATAAAGTGTCACCAAACTTTTGGCGAAAATTACTTAGAATTTGATGGCGTATTTGAAAAACCGCTACCATTTCCCTTTTCCCAACTGCACACAAAAAATCTAAGACACGTCATTAAAAAAAATAAAATGGTTTGTAAAATCATAACTTAGCATGTCGACTTCGTCGTGCTATCTTGTAACACCCGCCATTTCGACGTTCTGAGAAAAACGCGTTTAAATGTTTGACCTTGAATAAACAAAAACGAAAGCAAGCAATGTAAACAATAACAAACACGTTTTGTTTGGCTGACCATTATGTGCATTTTCCCGAAGCTTGGTTGAAGTTGGTTGCTGGAATCCCGAGTTATGATTACAAATGTTTACGGTAGTCTAACTTGTACGTGCGTCAAACGCGTTCTGACCTGAAATCCTTTTGGCCAGTTGTCACACTCACATCAATTTTCAGCGTGTGGCAAGATAGCACGACGAGATTGGAACTACGGAGTTTTTTCGGATTTCGTTGCAAATCTCAGAATGGAAGTCGAATTTTGGGGATCTGTGAAGGTCAAAAGGTGAGACATTGTGAGCTGCACAAAAGAACGTTATTAACTCAATTTGGTCCAAAATGCTCGTACGACAAGTTAGCACGAAGTTTCGAATATCTTTTATTATTTTTTGGATTTATATATATAGAATTGCCACATCAATAGAAGACAATATTTTCTCTGAATTTTATTTAGAAAAAATCATCATTGAAATGCAAAAGTATTCTGACAAACAAGTTCAAATGTCGAAATTATGCTAGCAACATAAATTGTTAAATTTATCTTTCAAAATGAGTCCAAATTACCCCATAATAGTTGTACAAATAACCTCTTAGAGGTGTCTTAATTACCTCCATAAAGTTTTGATCTTCTTTTGATTTTTGTGATAGAAATTTATTTTTAATCAAAATCAACCAAAATAAACACATCCTAAAGAAAATCAGAAAATAAACAATTTATAGAAAAAATACAAAAAGCGATAAATTTTTGCTAAAACTCCAGTTATTTTTAAGTCATTTTATTGTTTGAAGAACTGATTATTTCACAACAATGCTTAACTTCATGAAAATATGCTTGAAAATTATTATTATTATTATTATTTTTTAACTTAGTAAAAACTAGTGGGTCCATCCTGGGAATTCCCGAGACAAAAATCCCGGGATTTTTCTTAAACCGGGAATTCCCGAAATTGAAAAAAAAATCAAATTTTGATCTGGCAATTCAGATTTGGTTGTAGAAATAAATGAACATTTGTATACATAGTAATCAATCCGAATGTTAAAGCATTAAAATTTGGATTCGGCATATATCTGCTTTAATTTGGCATATTAGGAAAAAGGGTTTAAATTTTAGTTCACAGATCCACAAAATGCCTGGCGCTTTGAATATTTTATATTTTATTATATGTTTTTTAAAAGACTGGGAATTATATTTATATTTAGGATTTGAAATTTGAAAACATATAATCTTAAATTATGTTTCATCAAACACCGAAATCAAAACAGTTAGTACACCGATATCCAAATTTATTGCTCTGAAATCCCCAGTACCTTTTCAGTCTGTAGTCCTGATTTTCCTCAGTAGGCGCAAGTAACTTAATGATAATTAGTAAAATATGTTTTATATAAAATAAGACATTTAAAACTTATCTGAAATTTTACATTGACTGGTATTATTTTATTTCTAGAGATTTTTTTAAATCTCTGCTTTAAGAAAAATGTAATTACAAAGGTTGACTCGGTCCTAACCAGGTCCCAGTACCGAGAAGGACCTAATAAAAATAATATTATGAAAAAAGTTTTTTTTGAAAACATGAAAGAAAATAGCTTATAGGACCTTTTTTTAAATAAAAGTCTGGTTTTGTCGTCGCTTCTTGTTTTTGTAGACATTTTTGAAGAAATTTTTCAAGCTTTTTTAGTAAAGGCATGAAAATATATATATTTGAAATTTATTTATAAAATACTTATTTAATTTGAATAAAATTGAAAATTAATTTGTAGTTTTTTTTCAAATCCTAAAAAAACATTTTTAATTTCTTTTAAGTTATTTAAAAACTGTTGTCCTTGTTTAGCTTGAAGTGTAGATATTCACCAGTTATTATTATTATTGAGCTAAATCTGTAATTTTAAGCTTGAAAAATTATAAAATATTATTAAAACATAGATTTTATGACTGCTTCAAAAATTTCCCGGGATCCCGGGAATTCCCGGGATTTTAAAAATATGGGGGGAAATTCAAAACCCGGGAAAATTGGACGCCCTAGTAAAAACTTGGAGGAAACGTTCTTCAAACGCCAGTTGCGTATTTCAATTTCGAAAATTTTAGTACCCAAAAAAGTATAGCTCAAATTTTCAAGTTATTGCAGTTTTATTGAAAAAAGTTGTTTTTTACGTTTTCCATTAAACGCCAGTTTCCAGAAAATCTCATTTTTTTTAAATTCGTATCGCTGAATCCACCAATAACCACTTTTGGATTTATTATGTCAAACATCCTGAAAAATCAAAGAAACATAATTGGACCTGTTAGCTTTTTGTTTAAGAGACTATCAAATCAGCAATCAAAGTGTAAAATTGTATTCAACTATGTTTTAAAATGGTTTTGGTATTTTTTTAAAGGCCAAAATATCAACTTTCTTTTTAATGTGGTGAGCCAAAATTGGTTCAGCGATTCCGGAGATATGATCTTTTAAAAATGTGGTTTTTGCAAAAATCGTTAAGAAAAACCGCAAGTTTTACACCTCATTATTTTAAATATAATCACCCTAATCACCAAACAAAAAAAAAAAACAGTTCGGGTCTAATTATTTTGGCCAAGGAACTCTTATGAAAAAATTGGTAGTGTGAATTCTGCTGGTTTGACGCGAAATTGCTGATGTATCGTTAGCGAACAGAAATTGCAAGTTTTGTGTCGATTGGACCATCCCTCTATCTTTAGCATCGTTCTCTTTTTGACGAAAACAACTTTTATCTTCTTTTACTCACAATTTCGCCACTTTTAAACCAAAAGACATTTTTCTGTCGCATTCTGTAGGCCTCAAAAACTATTTTTTTTCTTTTTTTTCTTTTTCTCATTATAAACATTAAATTAGAGTTCTGTGACCCCATTTCAGTCAAACTTGAATGGTTGATTGCTTATTAAATAATGAAATGCGTTTTAAGTAAATATTTTGCACCGCAATATTGGCCGCCATTTCGGATTTAAATTTTAAATCACTTAAGAGTTGTTTAGGGGTCATAGTTACTTAAGTTAAACAATCAAAAATAAGACAGCAAAAAGGTTTTTCCCCGTGATTCGTTTATCCGAAATTTTGATTATCCGAAGTGTATTTTTTCCGAGGCATTCGGATAATCGAGTCTGTATAATTATTAATATTTGCAATAATATAGTTTTAAAAAAGTTGATTTTTTTAATTTTAAATATTGTTATATAAATTATTAAGAAATGTGTATTTTGATTATCGTCAGAAGGGCTGACATTAGGAAATATTTGGAGAAGTCGAATTACTGATAAACGAAATCATTGCATTGCACACAAATAGAGGGTGACGATTCTCGAGATTTTCAATTTCCCGGAAATCGAGAGTTGAACTTGGAAATTTTCCCGGGAAATCCTGGGACCCGTTTTTTTTTACTACGTCAACAGTGTAAAAATATAAAATGAAAGTAATAAATTTGTTTCTTTTAAATGAATTCATTTACTGTTAATTCATACTAATTCTATGAAACTTTAATTTAAGCAGCCTCATTGTTTTGAGGAACTATATAAAACTTTTAATTTTTTTCTGAATCAGCAAAAACAAAATCGTTTCTTGAGTTTTTTAGGACTCAAAATTGTAGTTTAAAATATTTACGAATCCAAATTCATACTGAGTGTTTTTTCAAAAGTTTCACAAACTTGTTATTAGATTTTTGTAAAAAATAGCTAATATAGCTTTTATATAATTTCCCATTATCGAGAATTTTGCAACGACTCAAAACAACAAATTAAATTGTTTTTTTTTGTTATATTTTAGTTCAACATTATCAGGGAAACCCAAATGTTCACAAAAAACTAGATTGGATTTCTATGCTCAAAAGAAGATATGGAAATTGAAATTAACTTGAAAAAGCTTTTCCGTTTTACGAAAAATTAGAAAAAATAATATTTGAAAATAAAACATTTGATTTCATATCTGTAACTGCTATATATTTTTTTAGGTTAATTTTGGGGTCCACCTTTTTTTGGCTTCTCTAAATTATAGTTATTGGAATTTTTGACAAGTTAAAATTTACACTTCCTGAATAAGAAGATTAGAGAAACATTGGTTTATTCGAACTTGTACATCGAACAATGGACATTCAATGTTCTAAACAATTTTGAATTTTTCAAATGTTTTTCTGATTAGTTTACATAATTTTGTTTCTATATTTATAAGTTTAAATTTTCCGGGAATCGAGAGGTCCAAAAATGGTCAATTTCCCGGAAATTCCCGCTCGTCACCCACCCTCTACACACAAATAATTTTTGTTTGTTAACTTTTGAATGTTAGCTTATAGAATTTCATAAAAATGCGTGTAACTTAGACAAGAGTCTCTAAATACACTTTATTAAGCTTCAGCAAACTTTAATATTGATCCTCCCAATTCCATCAAAATCGTTGCACCCCTCGTCGAACAAATTTGCATACGAGTCTGCTCGCAACTTCCCCTCTCCCCTGCATCTGCCCCTATTCGGAGCCACTTTGCAAAACTGCACTCAGGATCTCTTTCACAGATTGCCAAAATATTGACGTTAATTCCCGAGAGAGTGCGAGCACAAACTTCCCAATCCCTAACCAACCCTAACCTACCAATAGGATCGATGACAGGAGCGGCATAATGCAGAAAAAAAAAATGTGCAAGTGCTTTCGCTGTGTGCGGTTGTGGATGTGGCATTCTGCATGCATTATTCCGCAACGGCATTGTTGCACTAAATGAGCCGCTTTGTTGTGAAGGTTTTTTTTTGCGCGCCGGAGGAAGAACATAATACGGTTAATGGAGGTTTAATATGCTTGTGAGCGCTTCTCGGGATTTTCGGGGTAAGAGGGTAGTGCTTGAAAAATTGGCGGGAAAATGCAAATGCAAAAATGTGCAACCTTTTTCTCCCTTCAACTTTTCGGTGGGTTCAGAACTTCTACCTGCGAATGCAAATTTGCAGTATGGGAAAAGTTTCTCCCTTTTCGAATCTCGGTTTTTGTTTGCCAATTTCACCTTTCAAAATAGGGTCGGTTCACCGGTTGTGCAACGTAGAGAGGTGGCTCTTTGTTCGGCAATATGTTTTAATGCACCCGATAATGGGTCCTTCTGTTTTGTTCGATGCTTGTGTGTTTGTATGCATTTTTCGCGAGTGTTGGTGCAGGGATTTGCAACAAGGACTTGCACTCTCCTGTGTCGGGAGTCAATCAGTCGGGCGGGTGCTTTTGTTGTGTGGTTTTCGGGGGAAACAAGGTCGGTTCGATTGATCCGATCGAACAGGGGGGAGGAATGCAACTTTTTATTGGATTAATTTGATTGACTTTTGACAAAAGCGATTGGCCTGCAGAGTGCAGTAGGTAAAGTGCAGATTTTCTTTTTTTCGCAGTTGGGGTGAAGGCGGTAGGACATGAAAGGATCAAAGGGACTTTCTGTTTGAGTGATTGTGTGAATATGTGGGTTTTATGGTTTTCTTTGTTGCGGTGTGATTAGTGTCATCGAGGTGGTGTAAGTGGGTTCAAGTGAGGCAATTGAACTGTTACAAAATATTTGCTGCATGTTTGATGTTTGCCGTGTTCGGATAAGTATTTCTCAACAATTTTCATACAATGTTGATCATGATGTGCAAATGAACTCTAGCTTTTATACGGAATAAACCTCCAAGCAACTATTTTACAAACGACCCAAAAACATATTTCCGATTGATCTTGAAGAAAATTTGGTTAGCAAAACCTTACGCCTTATTTTGTGTGGTTGAGGTAAATTGAGTTCTTTAATGATCGATCAATTGTAGTCTAAAAGTATTTCAAACAAAATCACTCGATTGTAAGATTTGGATTAAGTCATATTTTTAATAACCCTTCGAATTTTATCAGCATTTTTTTAAGATTTTTGAAACATCAGCGAAGAAGATTCAAAAATGTTTTAAGAGGTGAAAAGATGTTTAGTAAAAATAAAAAAAAATAAAAAAAAACGTTGCGATAAACCATAAGGCAAAAAAGCAAAAGTTTTGCTTTGAACAGTCTCCATGAGCTATAAAAATTTTTGTGATTCTAGGAACTTTTCAAATACAACTCTAGAAATTGAAAAAAGCATTATGTGAATCCCGAAATTCAATAAATACTCAGAACAACAATTATAATTCTAAACGAAATTCACAAGTACAATGAACAATAAGGTCACTACAACGAAAAATAAAATTATGGTAATAATCATCAGGAAATGATGACAGATTTTTTGGTTAAAAAATGTGTAATAATACATCAGGAATTGGTGAATTTTAATCAGTTTCTGATGAATATTCATCAGGTTCACATTTTTACACATTTTTTTGGATATTATTACTTGAAAAATAGGTAATACCAAATTTTGAACACTCCAAAAAAATCAACGATTCTAACTTTTGGACTTAAAAGTTGCAAAATTAGAACATCGTGAATAATAAAAATTGTGGAAAATTACTTCTTCTGAGAGTTTTCCAACTAGCCAAAATTTTGCAACTGCCAACATCTCGGCAACTGTTTTTATTATTTTCAAATGACATTTTTCAATATTTTTAAAATTCATGTTTTCAAAATTGAAAAAAAAACAGCCAAGTTCAATAGTGAAGAAATTTTGGACCACATAAAAAAGTAAATGAAATAATTTTATGTTTTTGTAAAGATATGCTATTCTTTTATATTTAGCGAAAAAAAAATGCATTCAGTATTATTCTCGGACTCTTTAAAAATTGCTCAACCCGAGCATGGATAGATAACAAGGGAAATGCGTAATAATACCTTTCTCTGGTATCAATACCAAATTTTGGTATTCCTGGACCTTTGAAATGATGTCTCGAAGCGAATGCTTTCATTGAAAACCGGAAATTTCAAACATGATTTTAAACATTTTTGATATATCCCCTAAAGAAATGACTTGAAATTGTGGAAAAAATCTTAAGTCAGGATAGCACATTTTGGTATTATTTTGGTATTGAAAGATTCCATCATATTCCTCTGAAACCATCGGAATTTTTTTATAAATTTTGACGAGATAATAAATTTTGCGCTAAAATGACTTGAAACCCAAAAATGTGAAAGCTGATTTATTTTTTTTTTATATATTCACAAAGATTTTTTTAAAACGTTGAAATTTATCTATGTTGGGATAACCAAATATTTTGAAAAACGAGTTAATCGACAGATTATTTAATTTTGGTGAATGATTGTGTGCTGCGAGGAGAAGATTGCCCTTTGGAAATGCAGCGTCATCAGTGCATGATTGGCAAAGGGAGCGCGTGGTCGTAAATAATATTCGGAGTGAAAAGTAATTTCTTTTGTGATTTTCAAAGCCCTTTCTATATCATCATTGATCGGAAGGCACGGCATCGGGTGGATTGTGTTTTAAATTTTTCGAATAAGGTTTTATTTTTTTGCGGTGAAGAAGCCATTTCTATATAATGAACGAAAGACGCACTGACAATTTGGATCGTTGAGTTAATAGTGGAGCAAAATAACTGTATGTGAGTGAGTTTGTGTGTTAACCAGAAAGACCTTCCCATAGCATCGTTGCTCGGTAGGCTCGCCGACGGGTCTGTTATGAAAGTCCTCCCCATAGCGTCGTAGCTCGGTAGGCATCGAAAAGCCAATACCTTATCCTACTAACCCAAAAAAATAATAATCACGTGATGCTTGAAGGAGATGCTGTGGATTCAACGGTCTCAAGCGGTATCAACAAGTATATAGCGAAAAACTATGTGCTTGATGAGTCTGCAACTTCAACTATCGGACTAACATTCCTCCCTTTCGTTGAACTGCAGGCTTCTTGGGAGGGCGCCGGTATTGACTAATAAAGTAGAGATCTTCAGAGGTTATACAGTGAACGGATGGTTGGCTCCCACTGATCATTTTTGATTCATTGTTTAACTTTAGCTGATCTGTCAATAACGGAGTAGCAGCTCATTGGCAGTCAACCATGCTCATGCTCATGCTCAGATTATTGAATTTTGGTGAATTTTAATCCAGTTTCATTTTAATAACACTAATTTTTCAATCTTTTTATTTTTCAGAATCTTCAAAAACTTCAAGCACAGGCCGTTCATCAATGACAAATGCATTCGATGTGGTGAAGAATATCGCTAAGCACAACATGGAATCATCAGGTGAGTGAATTTGGCAGTTGCATAACGTCATGATTCGAAATCCGGACACTTAGTAGCATATCATTTTTGTTATAGCTGACAAAAAACATGTAATAACTTGGAATTGAAGAAATATCACCAGGATGCAGTATTAACAGTCAGTTTTAAGAGAACGCATCCGAATATGTCTTTTCAAACAATTTTTCATCAAAATTTGAAAATTAAAATTAATTGTTGTGCTTTGAATCTCGAACTCTGATAGAAGCTGATTCGAAATCCGGACACTTTTGCTTTGAATTCCGGGCACTCGTTTTTGCTAAAATCGTACAAATTTAGACTGAAATTTTAGTCAATGGCATTATTTAGGTCTCAAATAAGCTGTTAACATCAAAACAATCGATATTTTATATAAAAATTTGCTTGACTTTCAGGAAATCAAAACCATAAATTTTTGCTTTGTCTTCCCGGTGCTTCGGACGCCTATGAAATATTTCACGTGAAATGTTTCGCATTTTTGGTAATCTCATAATTTTATTTTATTTAACTGTTTTGACATTAACTACAGCGTTCACACAAACTTTAAATGAAAGTTGATGTTAGAATTCATCAAATAACACAGTTTTGACATTCATAATGCAAACTTATATCCAAATAATTGATAAAACAAGATGAGCGTCCGGAAATTCGAATCATGACGTTATGTATCATTTCCGTTTTTTCACTAACTGCAACTGCTGCACTTAAAAATGGTTTGAAAATACTCATTTTTGGTACACCCAAAGTTAAAGAACGAGGGGATAGTCCTCACGAAAAGAAACGTGAGGAAAGTGCTATATTGCGAGAGTATAGTCCTCTCGCGTGTTCATTCGTTCATTGGAACAATTCATCCTATGAGTGGCTTATATGGACAAACGACCGCCACTTAGTCACCGAACCATGGTGGCCCATACGGCAAAGGCACGGTTCAATATGCCGAAGGTCTTGGGTTCGAGTCTCGGTACCGGTACTTTTTTTTATAGATGAACTTTTTTGGAAAATGAACCATGAGTAAAGTACTCCTGGTCAATAACGGAGTAGCAACTGCGGGTGGGCACCTATGCTTATGCTTAAATGAACCATGAGTAAAGTACTCTCGGTAATTTCGGGATTTATCCTCTCCGTCCGCACATAGTACCATTTTACTACCGAATCGTGCTCTTAATCCTCTCGTATGCCGATGCCCAGTTCTGGGTGTATAACTTGTGCAAAAACCAGCGACCAAAATGTGGAATACCAAAACCTGATTTTCCAAGGGCGCGGGAATACCGAAAAATAAAACCATGGCAATACCAAGTTTTGTTATTCAAGCAATGTTCAAAAATCCAGAAGACCTCAACTTGGTATTGAAATGGTTTTATTTTGAGGTATCATTTTACCCTTGGAATAACATGGTTTGGTATTGTTGTGCCCTTCCACATACAAGACTTTGGTATGATTTTATTGTATTTAACCATCTATTACTGGGCAACCAAGGACACATATTGGTCCCTGCTATTTGCCCAAGTAATACCAAAATTTGGTATTCTCGTGTTATTTACCTCTGCTCGGGAATAACAATCCCAGCCAAGGTCAGTTATGCTGACAATGTAAAGAAATTCGAGTGATATGTTGATGCATAGGAGAGTTTATTAGGCTCTATATTCTGTGCGAAAAGCAATCAAACAAAAAACAAAGAGTTGGAATTAGATTTCAAAAAACAAGCAAAGAAATTGGCAACAGAAATCTCCTACAACTTGAAATCGTTTCAGAAATTTATTAGGAAGACTTTTCCAAGCTTAATTATCAGGATTACCACATTTTTCAAATGAAGTTTCATCTACACAACAAACCGTGCAATATTAAATTTCTAGCTCAGTTTTCTAGCAAATAAAAATAGAGGGAATAATGAAATTTTAAAATTCAAATACGAAGCGCCAATCAACAACGCCATATTAACTCATTCCTCTGAAATTGCAAAATGAACCGAGACTTTCCCTCGCCCAAAGAGCATAAATTTAACTCAAAATGAAGCCCATCAAATTGACTTTCAATTGCGCAAAAACTTTGCATCTTTATTCCCACTTGAGCCTTCTCCTCTCATGCAGAAGCAGCAACGGCAGCCTTACAATCGTTCCCTGAACTCAATCCCACACCCAAAACTCACCCTTCGCTCATCGCAGAAAAGCATCAACATCAAGCAAGCAAAGTAATTTCCTCGCCCTCACCCTTCTCAACGGATGGCAGTCTTATGTAAAGTCTCTATGTGTGAGTACGTGGAGTGGGTGTGTTGTGTGAGAGACTTTTTAATGAAATTAATAGCGAAACATCGCCTTCGCCGTCGTTCGGGTCCGGTTGCTTCCTTCAATGAATGTCGTCGTTCAACTTACCAGACTTCCGTCAACTCATCCTCTGGGCCATATCTAAGGCATGATTTATCCCCAGGACGATGATCCAAAGCGAGTTCATGGAATGTTGGGTTGGATTTTAAAACTTACATGTTCTGATTGAGAGTAATTTCTCAACTCATGAGGTCATTTAGATCTATTTTAAAGTAGAATAGTTGCTGAACTATCATTGAAACAGCAGATATTTCAAATTATAACACAACTCGACATTTTTGAAGTTGATATCAGTAAACTTCAGTTTCGTTACGTTATGGTAGATTTGGGCTTCCTGCACTCACTACATTTGACAGAAGTGAATATTAGTGGATTACCTGCCAATAAATAAAATTGTAAAATTGGGTATAAATGCTCTATACCAAAATAAAACTTTACAAACATCTTTTAAAACAAATAAAAATATTTTCTCTATTGCAAAAAAAAACTTCTCAAGAACCTCCTTCCTTCTGGAGTGCAATCCCGGAATTAACCAGCAAAGCTTGGGCGCCCATCCAGCCCGGGTGTAATTTATTAGCAAGCATCTTCCCACTTCCACCGACTCATCATCCGAAGACCACGGCAGAAGAAAACTCCACGCGAGGATGAGTTTAAGCATACAGACCGTCGCGGTAAGGGTAGAAAATATAAAATAAAGGACCCCACGAAGAGGACCTCGTCTGTGCTCAACGCGAAAGATGAATGGTGTGTGTATGTGTGTGTGTGTGAGTATTTAATGCTCGTGGAAAACTCCGTCGGTGCAAAAAAGGAGCCAAGTGTGTGTACACATCCTTCTTAGAGATGCTGGCGGAAGACTCCTCGGGATCGTCCTCTTTTCTCCGTTTTGGTTGGAAAAGATATGTTCCGAACGTTGGCTCGGTGAAATAAAGCATAAAAGGCGAGGTATGTTTATGAGCGTCCATGAGTATTGCCATTTAAATTATGATAATTTCCAAGTTGGGAATTTTATTTGCCAAACAGGACGAACGGGCGCCCTCCAACACCACACACCGTACAGCGTCCACATTTTCCTGTTTTTGGTGGAGTGTGAGAAAGGAGTTGGAGAAAATTTTAGGGTGTTTTTAACGTTTCTTAAAAAAGGGAGGTACGTTCTTGGGTGTGAGCAGATGAGTTAAATAAGGCACCAACCAATGAGTGTATACGTGTGTGGGTCTTTATGGTTGAGCAAACAGAAAAAGAACAAGAACAACTTTCCCCACAAAGGTGGGGCAAAGGCTGGGTGAGAGAAATTTTTAAATTTATGATTGTATGGAAACTCTTGGGGGGACTATTAGCTTGCGTTCCTTGGAAGGAAGCTTCTATTCTGGTGATTGCAGATGAGTGCCTTTGAACGATCGTAAGAGTTCAAGACCGGAATAAACGTCATCAGCAGATGTAAAATTTACTGTCTTAACTAACCAGTGCAAATAATTACGGTGTGTTTTATACTCAGACTACAGATGCTTTTTAAACCATTGAAAAAATAATTGTTTTGAAATTTGTAGAATCCCATAACATGAAACGATTCGTCTTGGGGTCCCATAAGACCCTAGTTAATATTATGAAGTTTTATAAAGTACTTCAAACGATGAGCAGTTCTCATAGAATTCAGTCAATAGATTTTTTCTTTATTTTTTAATCCGACTGAAACTTTTTTGGTGCATTCGCAATGCCCAAAGAAGCCATTTTGCATCATTAGTTTGTTCATATAATTTTCCATACAAATTCGGCAGCTGTCCATACAAAAATGATGTATGAAAATTCAAAAATCTGTATCTTTCGAAGGATTTTTTTACCGATATGGTGTCTTTGGCAAAGTTATAGGTATGGATACGGACTACACTGGAAAAAAATGATACACGGTAAAAAAATTATGGTGATTTTTTATTCAACTTTTTGTCACTAAAACTTGATTTGCAAAAAACATTTTTTTTTTCATTTTTTGATATGTTTTAGAGGACATCAAATACCAACTTCTCAGAAATTTCCAGGTTGTGCAAAAAATCTTTGACCGAGTCAAAAATTGGTCGCAAAAACTTTTCAACTTCATTTTTCGATGTAAAATTAAATTTGCAATCAAAAAGTACTCAAGTGAAATTTTGATAAAGTGCACCGTTTTCAAGTTAAATCCATTTTAGGTGACTTTTTTGAAAATAGTCGCAGTTTTTCATTTTTTTAAAAATAAGTGCACATGTTTGCCTACCCGATCAGGGGTAAATAACACGGGAATACCAAATTTTGGTATTACTTGGGCAAATAACAGCGACCAAAATGTGCTCTTGGTTGCCCAGTAATAGATGGTAAAATACCATGAAATCATACCAAAATCTTGTATGTGGAAGGGCACAACAATACCAAACCATGTTATTCCAAAGGTAAAATAATACCACAAAATAAAATCATTTCAATACCAACTTGAGGTCTTCTGGATTTTTTAACATTGCTTGAATACCAAAACTTGGTTTTGCCATAGTTTTAATTTTAGGTATTCCCGAGCCCTTGGAAAGTCATATTTTGGTATTCCTGTGGTCTTCCACAAACATGATTTTGGTATGATTTCATGGTATTTTACCATCTATTACTGGGCAACCAAGAGCACATTTTGGTCGCTGGTATTTTCAAAAGTAATACCAAAATTTGGTATTTTCATACCATTTTTAGTGCAGCAGTTGCAGTTAGTGAAAAAACGGAAATGATCCAACAACAGCCAAATCTACTTACCTGATGATTCCATGTTGTTCTTAGTGATATTCTTCACCACACCGAATGCATTTGTCATTGATGAACGGCCTGTGCTTGAAGTTCTTGAAGGCTCTGAAAAATAATAAGAATAAGTATTATTAAAATGAAACTGGTTTGAAATTTACCAAAATTCAATAATCTGTTGATTGACTCGTTTTTCAAAGTATTTGGTTATCCCGACTTAGAGAAATTTCAACATGTTTTGAAAAAATATTAGTGGGTATATCACAAAAAAAAATTAAATCAGCTTTAACATTTTTGGGTTTCAAGTCCTTTTAGCGCAAAATTGATTATATCATCAAAAAATTTAAAAAATTTCCATAGTTTCAGAGAAAATTGATGAAACCTTTCAATACCAAAATAATACCAAAATGTGCCATCATGACTTAGAAAATTTTCCACAGTTTAAAGTAATTTCTATAGGGGGTATATCAAAAATGTTTAAAATCAAGTTTGAAATTTCCGGTTTTCAATAAAAGCATTCGCTTTGAGACATCATTTTAGCGCAAAATTAATTATTTTGTCAAAATTGGTCAAAATTTTCCCATAGTTTCAGAGGAATTTGATAAAACACTTTAATACCAAAATAATACCAAAATGTGCCATCCTGACTTAGAAAATTTTCCACAATTTCAAGTAATTTCTTTAGGGGGTATATCAAAAATGTTTAAAATCAAGTTTGACATTTCCGGTTTTCAATGAAAGCATTCGCTTTGAGACATCATTTTAGCACAAAATTAATTATTTTGTCAAAATTGGTCACATTTTTCCCATAGTTTCAGAGGAATTTGATAAAATACTGTAATACCAAAAGAATACCAAAATGTGGTGTTCGACCATTGACAAATACTGCAATTTTGCAATATTAAAACAATACCTTAAATTGGTATGATACCATATTTTGCTCTTGCATGATCCTTAAGACAAATTTTAAATGGTCCAGGAATACCAAAATTTGGTATCGATACCAGAGAAAGGTATTATTACACATTTCCCTTGTTATATACCCATGCTCGGGTACTTTTGAAAAAAATATTTTTGAAAAGCTAAGAAAATTCTCTATATTTTGTTTTTTTTTTTAACTTAGATGATACGACCCTTAGTTGCTGAGATATTGCCATGCAAAGGTTTAAAAACAGGAAAATTGATATTTTCTAAGTCTCACCCAAACAACCCACCATTTTCTAATGTCGATATCTCAGCAACTAGTGTGGTCCGATTTACAATGTTAAAATATGAAACATTCATGAAATATCCCGATCTCTTCGAAAAAATATAAAAAAAAATTAAATCAAGACTAACATTTTAAAAGTGCGTAATATTGAATGTTTGGCCCTTTTAAAATATTAGTCCTGATTAAAAAAGTTTTAAAATATTTTTTTAGAAAAGATCGGAAAATTTCACGAATGTTTCATATTGTAACATTGAAAATCGGACCATTAATTGCTGAGATGTCGACATTAGAAAATGGTGTGTTGTTTGGGTGAGACTTAGAAAACATCATTTTTCCTGTTTTTAAACCTTTGCATGGCAATATCTCAGCAACTAAGGGTCGTATCAAAAAAGTTCAAAAATGCAAAATATAGAGAATTTTCTCAGCTTTTCAAAAATATTTTTTTAAGGTAGACAAACATGTGCAAAACTGCGACTATTTTCAAAAAATCACCTAAAAATGGATTTAACTTGAAAACTGTGCACTTTATCAAAATTTCACTTCAGTACTTTTTGATTGCAAATTTGATTTTACATCGAAAAATAAAGTTGAAAAATTTTTGCAACCAATATTTCGATTTTTTGAAAAAAATCAGTATTGATTCAGAAATTCATAACTCGGTCAAAGATTTTTTGCACAACCTGGAAATTTCTGAAAAGTTGGCATTTGATGTTCTCTAAAACATTTCAAAAAATGAAAAAAAAAATAAAAATAGTGTTTTTTGCAAATCAAGCTGTAAAATTTTTTTTCCAGTGTAGTCCATATCCATACCTATAACCAGGCCTGCAAAATGTTTCCAACCCAGCGTACACATGAAGCAAACCAAAATGTCAGTTCACTGCTAGCATGTGATTGTAAGCCTACTGTGTCCGTTCAACCACTGCCGCCTGACTCGTGCCGGTCGGCTGCTGGAGAATGAGAGACGTGAAAAAATGAGCTACACTCACTCAATTCGTGTCGTATGACTGACTCGTAAAATCCTCTCTAAACACTATTTTGACTATTTTTAAACAATTGAATGGTTCTAGACTGTACAAAACACTTAAAACAACCATAACTTATACACAAAATTACATTTCCACGCATAAATACCAACTTTTTGTGTAAAAACTTGTTTCTTTATGTGTGTGCGTGCAACGTCGAATGAGCGTTGGTCGACCACTGCCTCGCATTGCAGCTGCTCAGTGAGCTAGGGCACTCACGACTGAGTCGGTTTTGTTTATGTCACGGTTTTGCGGTTCAGTGAATGGATCTGAAAAAATCAGTCTTCCCGAAACGCACGCACGCCGTACACGCCGTACAAGTTTTCAGTGCAGAGGAACCTCAAACACACCAGGCTGCCAAGTTCGAGTTCTCCCCGCACGGCGCACTCAAGTTTACACGCGGTGTAAACACAGGGTGCACACCTCGGGTACAACACCGTGCGAGCGAAGAGCGTGTAAAGAGACGAAAAAATGACTGCTTCTCACTCTCTCTGTGGCAAACACTGTAGTGTGACTGCAGCGGAGAATGAAACACCGCTTTACAGCAGAGGAAGCGTGAGGGAACTATTTTTGTCTCTTTTCTGCGTCGTCGGCTTGCACGGGGTTTGTACCCGGGGTGCAAGGTTCGATTTTAAACTCGAGGTTCGTGTGCGCGTACAGACTGTACATGGCAGAGTTTAGGTTTGCTTGTACGCGTGCACACGCGGTGCTGCTGTTTGATCGAGCACAGAAAACAGAGAACGCGGTTGAACGCGGTGCACGGGGATCACTGGAAAAATCGTGTATGCGTCGCCGATTTTCGCGTCAGGACCCCTGACATTTTCAGCTCTGCCTATAACTTTGCCGAAGACACTAAATCGATCAAAAAATTCCTTTGAAAGAATCTGTATCTTTGAATTTTCATACATCATTTTTGTATGGATAGCTGACAAATTTGTTTGGAAAATTATATGGACAAAGTCATGATGCAAAATGGCTTCTTTGGGCTTACCGAAGGCACCAAAAAAGTTTCAGCTGGATTTAAAAATCCAAAAATTAAAATTGAAGAAAATAGACCGATTTCGTAGAGAATTGCTCAGTTATAATATATAAACGATTTTGACCAAATTCCGGCTGGTAGTAAAACGGGTTGTTTTTGAAAGAAAACCCGTTTTGTTATATATATTTTAGAAAGTTAGATAGGTCCTTCATCTAACGCGTCCAAAAATTATGTTAACCCATCAAACGGTATGACCACTGATAAGTGTTATTTAAAAACTTTTTTGAAGTTGGATCTCGAAAATTTTGATGAAAATCTGTCACCATTCCCTGATGAATATTACCATCATATTTTTTTTCTGTGCGCCGAAAGATATAGGTAAGAATGTTTAATAACGTAAATTTTATATGGTTTTCGAATTACATTTTATGTAAAAATACATCACTTTAGTTGAAAGATACCGTTCCTTCTGCCGGTGTGTCTGTGTTTCTAAGTCTCAATTGGATTATCTTCTTGGGTACAAACTGGTACTTTCCCAAAACAGAAAATGTCCTATCCTCGATCCATAATGCCAAGACGCTAACGCTAATGACAACTCCCGGCTGGCTTTTAGCAGCTAAGAGTAAAAACGGTCCCCATGAAACCCGTCTCGGTACACAAAGGCTCGTGAGTAACCTCCCTCATGCACATTAAGCCCCCATTTCCCGCGGCGGAGGAAAAGCCTTTCCCTAATGAGTTGACTCTTCCCATACTCACAACATGAAATTACGCGAGAAAAGCTTTCTCCTTCGTCGTCATCTTCGTTGCTCGCGAAAAATTAGGTGGCAAAACAAGTGTGTGAGGCGTCGATCTCTCTCCCACATACTAGCAAACAGAGTGTGGAAGAAGAAAAACCATTAAAGTTTTCCCGACGTGGCTGGCATGCCAAAAAGGTGGAAGGCAGAATAAAAATATGGCGCCGAGAGTGACTTTGGCATGTGGCCTTTCGCAAGAGCATAAAAAAGGGGTTGGGAAAGAGCATAAAATAAGACTTTATTGCACACATTAGAGAGCAGCAGGGAAGGGTGGAAGAGGGTGGTTGAGTTTTCCTCCTTCTATCTTTGTGTGTGTTTTTCCACAAAACCGATATGTGTGCGAAGAAGGAAAAACAGAAAAGGGAGAGGGAGTCTTTTGCCAATTGTGTGCATGATTTTACTGCAGCTAAGGTTTGAAAAACGGTTGCTTGCGAGAGGCACAATTTATGCGCGATGAGGGTGTCTCGAGGGTGGTGGATGCTGCCTGCCATCATGATATTATATGCTGAGGAAGAAGTGGGTGAAATGAGAAGTAACATGTGTGCTTGCGAATTAAGTGCAGGGAAATAAAGAGAATTTATGATGCGGAACGGGATCGTGTCGGGGTTGGGAAAACAGAATAGCGGCCATGTTTTGCGGAAAGTATGACTCAAGATGGTTTCTTGATTTTTAGGAAAAATATTTTGCTGAGTCAAGATGATTATCATCCATTTTCTAAAAATAAATGTGTATACAAAAGCGTGATTAACTTCCACAATATTTCATAACGTGATTAATGAATTTTAGTGCCCTCAGGACAAACATGAATTGAATGATAATTTTGTTATTTCTATCGAAAATTGAAAAATCATCGGTGTGGGTGAAACATTTTTATTTCAACGCTCCATATATTTCTGAACATTAAAAGATTGACTTTTGTCGTTGATTATCATTTGAATTGAACAAATTTTAATACTTAAAGCTTCTTGCGACAAACACAGAAAGACTCTAATTGAAAACGTTGTTACATTACACATTGGTATAGATCGTAAAATTAAGTGGAAAAAGGATTTCACAAAAACAAAAGTTGTTTTAGAGCTTTGGTGTCTTAAGAAAAGTTGTTGCAAGGGAGAACTTTTGGATTGATTGAAAATTAAGGCAAGGGTGTAATGAGGGTGTTTTATAAAATGTAACTTTCAAAGAATATTTTTGGACTTAAATTTCTAAATTTCTTGTGGGAATTGTGATCAGTGAGACAAGTTGAGACATCATATTTTTGCAAAATTTCTTGATATTTTTGTTAAAGTTGATATTTAAAATATTGTAGTGCTGAGAATGCTCCAAACTTTTTATTGATTGTAGTTTACAATGTGTAAATTTAACTGGAATTGAACATGGGAACAACTTTTCCCTTTTTTTCATTTGACTTAAGAGCGAGTCCACGAACAGAGCATACCCAACGGTGTAATTTTTCGAGACCTTAAAGATAAAAAAATTCGGTATGTCTGATATTTGGCACCGTGAAAGAAGGGCTTTTTCCCGACATTTTGCGTGGTCTACCGAAATATTTCGTAGAGGGGTCTAGAGTAACTTTTTTTTGAAATTTTTTTTTTCGATTTTATGGGATATTTGTTCAAAAAAGTCACAAAAAATCGATGCATTCATGTTGATATCACTCAAACTTGTTATGAATATGCCTTGGGACTCTAACTAACTATAATTGATCAAATTTACTAGATTTCTAGCATTCTTTGAAATAACCCCAAAATCCAAGCTGGAAATCCCGATACGACCGGAAGTAAATCTTTTCTTTGTACATTTTGACATGAAATTACAGCAACACATTGTCTGGATACAAATTTGAGTATAAAACAATGCAAAACATAGATTATTTATTTAATAAGCTGTTTATTACCCAATAGGTTCTAAAAATGATTTTTTTGCAATTTCGTCGTGAAACTACTTACTTTTTCTGTCATTCTTGAACGACGAAATAGCCTACTTTTCTGTACCAAAAATAACAGAATCGAATAGAAACACTTTTCAAAATAAATGCTGAAAAGTTCTACTTTTCAGCACTCAAATGGGTGCTGAAAAGTTGAACTTTTCAGCACTTGTTTCGAAAAGTAACACTTTTCAACATTTTTTTATTTAAACGATTTATTGAGAAAATACATGAAAATTTTACGTAAAATTTCACTCAGTGTGTGTTTTTTGGAATTGCAAAAAATGTTGTATGGAACTCTTAGCAAAACTTGATTTTTTCAGCACTCTTCGTATTTATCCAACTCGGTAAACCTCGTTGGATAAATGTACGACTCGTGCTGAAAAAATCCTCTTTTTGCAACTTGTTGCATAAACTACACCCAAAACTGGCAGCGCTAGTCCGAGAGAATGATGGTCTCGAGACGAGAGAATAGTGATACCATTCACGGACGCAGAGAACACAGCTCGAGATGGGCGATAGAACTATTCTCTCGAGGTTCATTTGCAAAAAAAGTTCATCCGTCAAACAAAAAATCAAAAGTGTCGACAACGGGAATCGAACCAGAGACCTTTGACAAACCAATTCAATGACTTAGCTGCCTCGGCCACCACAGCTTGGTGACCATGGAGAAGTCAGAAGTCGATGTATGACACTTGTTGGAGATTTATTGATTCAACTAACGAATGAACTCATTTGTTATGATGGTGTGAGTTGGTATCATTATTCTATCGATTTTGGCACTGAGCCCTCAATAAATTTTGAGAGAACGATTATCTCGATTCTGAATTTTGGGTGTACTATTTCAATCCTCTGCCACATTACACCACTACATTTTAAAACATTTTAAAATCAATCACATTGTAGATAACTGTTTTCTGAACAAGTTCCATAAAAAAGTATCAGTTTTGCTTCAATATAAGCAGAGATATGCCCAATTCACCTTTCACATGACCTTTATATCCCTGATAATTTTAATCGGATTGGTGAGATCGATTCGAGATGGGTATGCTTTGCTCGTGGACTCGCTCTCAAACTTTGTGGGGATCTTTCCTATGGCCAGATAGCAATATTGCATCGCTGGTTCGTCCATACAAGTCTGAAAACAAGCTGTAAAATGTACGTACAAAATGGCACGTAAATATTAGAAAATCTGTACCTATTGAAGAAACAAAAAATACAATCGATTTTGAGTCTCCAGAAAAGTTGTAGGTATTGGTCAGGACTTTTCAGAGAATAAATAATTACACATTTATGAAAAACTTCAACCCTTTTAACTATAATTTTTTGCATCAAAAGTTTATATTCCGAACAAAATTTAGAAAAACATTCATCCTTTTTTCAGCTTATCAAAAGCTCAGACAATTTTTCACGTTGTTAGATTATTCAAAACTTTATTCAAAGTATCGAGATTAAAAAAAAAATCATTGATACATGACTGTAAAAAAATATAATTACCAGTGAATTGACTTTAAAATTGGTGTTGTTTTTTTTTTGATCAAAATTTCTAAAAAGCAAGAATGTAATTCGAAATTCAGTTTTTGAATTGATGGAATACTTTTGAAATGATTTTTTCAATAACTTTAAACACAGTATAGGAATCTGGCATTATTCCAAATCAAGCAGAACTCTGATTTCAACTCCGTATTGGATATTGAAAATTTACTCGACAAAGAATAATTCAAGAATATAATATTTAATTAGCATTTAATCCCACATCACATAATAAAAAAAGAAATGCCTTATATAATGTAGAAAAAGCTTAATCCTCTTATACACTTTCAAAATTACTTTAGCAAAACATGTGTTTTCGAATATTTAGATAAAAATTGGTATGTTTTTACTAATTCCCGCGTTCAAGTCAGTGAGAGTTCAATAAAATTTCAATTTCAATAAAAGTTCATTGTTACTACATCCAGGCTAGATAATCCAAAGGGCTTGGAGAAAATCTCTCCAAATAATCAAGTCTTGAATTAACTTTAAAATACCAATTTGAATTTTGAATTATACTCAATTAATTGAGATTGCTTATTCTTGCTTATATATTTTCAACTATGTTTTCCAATTAGGCCGTTGCGAATATTTTTGGAAAAAATAAACTGTGTGACGATTTTTTTTTTGCATTTTTTTGCATAATTTATCGAAAATCAAAATATTTTTGATCGAATTAATGACTTATCTGAATTTCCTTATTCAAAAAACTGTTTTTAAGAGTTTGCCACGGTTGGCTCTATGAAGGAAAAGGGGACGGGGTCTATTTTGGAGGAAATGGTGTCAACGTGGTTTCTGAATGGCTCCTTGTTTGACTTTTTTTAATCTTTGAAAATATATATAAAAATAAAAAAAACGATAAAACATTTAAACCCATTCTGCCATCCAGCAAACCTCACTCTCAACTCTCATACAGAACGATTCCCCCACATTCCACTACTACTTTCACCAATCCAACCTCCTTCACCACTTCCGAGAAGTTCTAAATTGAGGCAAATATTTACCGAGCGGAATTTTAAATTATTGTTCAAAAACTTTCATTCATTACTTACATCTGCATTTTACACAACTTGATTCCTTGCTGGGGCCATTGTTCTTCTTGCTCCGCTTTTTACTCTTCTTAATCGTGGTCCAAATTCCTCCGTGGATCTACCGCATTTGCTGGCCAAGAAATCCACCCAAGCCGCCCAAAAGGGGCATCATTGTGCGCCGAGAGTTGAAGAAACTTTTTCTGCTCAGTTGTAATTTTCCACAGTGATTTTTTCCGCAAAACTTGCCCCTCGCCTTTTGTCCTCCGTTGCCGTGGGTGGTGCTGCTGGCCTCACGAAACGCCAGTCCAAACGCATGTTCCACGTCAAGTCAACATCTCATCTGTCTCTCTACGGTGAAGGTGTAAGGGATGGTTGGTGGGAAATCTGGACGTTTGACGCGAAATTGATGAAATTTATAAATTTTATTTCTTTTTAACTGGTTTTAAATTATGATCAAATAAAAAAATAAGCAAAATATTAATAGATCGGAACAAATAAAAAAATCTTCCCAAATTTTCCTCCGACCAAGCCCCCACTTCGGAGTGGCGACGAACCCAAGCCACGGAGGTCCTTCGTCGTCCTTTCGCGTGTATTCCCAATCTCATTTCGCATTACTCGTACTCCTTTCCATGGTTTCGTACCATTGCTGGATGCTGAGGCTCGGTTGATGGTCTGCGCTGGAGTTACTCCTCTCGCCTCCTCAACCATTCTCCTGGAGGGATTTAATTTCTCATTCGCCAAGGATCTTAGTTTTGCGACTGAACAAAAAAAAAGAAGCTAGTAGAAAACGACGAAGAAGACACGCAAAGCCTCCACTTTTCCTCGTACATTTTCCGCACCGGAAAAGCTCCTGTCATCCACCTCTCGCAGTCTGGGTGTACACAGGAAGGAAAAATCTTAATTTCATTTCTCGAATAATTGTGTGTTCCACCTTCTTCTCCCCCCCTCCCAAGATCATCGTCTTCTTCTGTGATTGTGTGTGAGGCACACGCGAGAGGCTTTCCTCGCGAGCGTACTATTTCGTCCTTTCATCATGCGAAATGAAAATCCTCATTTTCACATGGCAAAGCACAAACACCACCAGCAGCGTTGGGAAATGAAACTTTTGACTGCTCCGCCTCTGATGGCCGTGATCCGTGGTGGACTACACATTTTCGGAGGAGAAAAATAAAATTATGGGATTGCAGGGTTAACATTTCCAGATTAGGATTTTTTTAATATGAAATTCAATGTTCTGATAATTTTTGCAATTTATTCAGTAAAAACCACACCAAAAACAGATAAGAAATAATTTGTCTATTTTTTATTAGGTATAGTGTGTTTAATTTTAAGTTTAATTTTTTAATGGAATAGTAATTTTTCGCAATTTTGCGGAAGCCGCATAATCCGTGAAATTTTCCCCTGGCCTTTAAATATGATGAATACTGTAAAATGTAGTAAAAATTGAAATATTCGATTGATCAACCGCTTCTCAGTGCATTTAAGCATTGATTTTTAAATTCATGCTGCATGTCACAATGAGAACTATTTTTGCCTTTCTTACTAAAGCAAGATATAGGTTTTACTTTATGGCTGGGCATCATTTTCATCTTCGTAAATAAGACGATTCAGCATGAATTTTAATCGGAAAAATCGCTAAAAAATCACACTGCAGCGATTAACGACGCTTCGTCGCCAAGTCGACAAGTTGTCAACTTGAGCTTCGAATACTGGCGCGAGAATGCTGGCGCATATACTTTGTGGCTCGAGATATACTCGTTTGTAGTAACTTGTCTACCGATGTTTCCTACAATACACCCAATTGAAATGTAGTCAAAAACAAACTTATGGGAAATTTGACGAGCTTTCCGATAAAAATGTTTTCGAGACTAAAAAATCAAGTCTGTCATATAGAAATTGCGAAAAACCACCAAAAAACCTATTTATTCAACATTTTTATTTTTAAAACCGCTGTAACTTCACAAGGATTGGACTTAGGACAATAGTCAATATGGAGACTTTTATGTAAAATTGTCTGGAGAATCGACTCTTGTGTTCGGATTTTTAGGCTATTTTCACAAAAATTTTGAACGAAAAAAAAACGTGGGCTCACCCTCAAATTTGACTTTTTAACTTTAATATCAAAAAATCTCATAAAAGTGGAGTGTTTTTTTCTTTCTGTGTGGGCTCACCCTCAAATTTGACTTTTTAACTTTAATATCAAAAAATCTCATAAAAGTAGAGTGTTTTTTTCTTTCTGTGTATTTTTTTCGGAAAGCCCGTCAAATTT
Organism: Culex quinquefasciatus; assembly: GCF_015732765.1. Lineage (NCBI taxonomy): Eukaryota > Metazoa > Arthropoda > Insecta > Diptera > Culicidae > Culex > Culex quinquefasciatus. The sequence goes on along the minus strand of NC_051862.1, from coordinate 53,641,281 downwards.
CCTACCAGTTTGTCTTTGACCACTTTTTGGTACGATGCAACGGCTTCGAGATACAGCAATATTTAAATTACGAAATCCAAAAATATTTAAAACACTTACGCCCTTCTCAAATGTCATTATCGAGTGTAACTGGCTCCATATACACAAAAATGGCTTATATAAGCGTAGGATAACATGTCTACAAAGTTTCATTGGAATCGGAGAGGGTCGGGTACAACCGATTCCTTATTTGACATGGAATTGCTCCTTAAAGTTAAAAAAAAATAAATTTAAGGTTTTAAAATTCAGATTTGACCTATACCTTACATTTTTATTTGATTTATTTTATCACCATCGTGTTTCTCGGACAATTTTACATAATAATCAATGTAGAACTCAAACTAAAATGAACTATTGGCGAGATACAGCAATTTTACTGAAAAAAGTATGATATGATGGGCGTAATATTCAATGTTTGGCCCTTTTAAAATGTTAGTCTTGATTTAAAAAAATCAAAAATATTTTTTTCGAAAAGATCGAAAAATTTCACGAATGTTTCATGTTTTAACAATGAAAATCGGACCATAAGTTCAATTCAATTTTCGTGTTTCTTTTTCTTAAAGCGACTTTATCTCAGCAACCCGAGGTCCAATCTTCAATGTCACTTAGACAATTTTATAGCACATTTTCTAAACTTTTCAAAAATATTTTTAGAAATGGTCACTTATGGTCACTATTTTTAAAAATCGAAAAACTCCAAATATTTCGTTAAAATCAAACATTCGGTGGCTATATCTTGAACACGGAGCCCTTTATCAAAAAATCTATAGCATAGTTTTCGATTGCAAATTCAATTTTGCTTTGAAAAATAACGTCAAATTTGCTTTTGCATGAAACTTCGATTTTTTCCAAAAATCGGCAGCAGATTTTTTGACAATGTTTCTCTATGGCTCAAAAGTTGCGGATTTTTATCTCCTAAAACATATCAAAAAATCTTGAAAATCAAAAAATACATATTTCGGGAAATTGAGTTTTAGTGAAAAAAAAGTTGATAAAAAAATCTGAAAATTTTATTTACGTGTACCTATTTTTTTCTCAATAGTCCTCAACAATACCTACAATTTTGCCGAAGACACCAAATTGATCAGAAAGTTTACTCAAAAGATACAGCTGTTTGAATATTTATGTATCATTTTTTTATGGAGAGCTGCCAAAACTGTATGGAGACCAATGACGCAAAACAGATTATTTGGTCATATGGAAGGCCCCCACAAAGTTTAAGCCACATAAAAAATACAAAAAAATAAAATGGTCGAAATCGGCCGATTTCGTAGAGAGTTGCTCAGGATTTTGGATTTTGGAGTTAGGTATGTTGAGTAACTTATATTTCTCGGGTGAGTTTTCAAAAAGCCGTAAGAGCCACTGTGTCCTTTGACACTAATTTTCGTTTTTCTCGAAAATGAAACAAAATTTCATTTGATTTAAGTATGGGGCACTTGAAGGAAGTGCAGATGAACAATCTCGAGAATTTTTGATATTGGTTTTTCGTAAGGTCGAATACCGATGCAAAAAGAACTTTGTTTACCAATGGCTCTTACGGCTTTTCGAAAACTAATCCAAGATTTGTATAATCTCAATAAAACTGAATCAAAAATTTAGGTTACGGAAAATCTTCAACATTTTCCAAAATGAATCCAGTGCATTTTTTTAAAATGATTTTTGTTAGGTTATTTTCTTTTTTCTGTATGCTATGTTAGATTAACACATTTTCACGTTTATTTTGAGCAGTTTTTTATAGTTTCGTAATTGGATTACCGCGAAAGTTGTTGTTTTTTGTTGTGAAAAATCACTAGCCATAATTATATATCTCTATTATTATTGAGTTTATTTGCTATCAGAATATAGCGTAAAGCTAAATTATCGAAGTCTAAATAAAAAGAGCAGTTTTTCCTCCTTTCTACAAGTAGCGCGTTGGAAAACCTAGATCTTATTTTCAAAAAAATAATTTAATTAATCAATTGTTAATTAAACTTCACATTTTCATAAAAAAAAACAAGCTAAACTTGACGAACTTTTGACGTTATGAGATTTTTTGATAATTCAGCCTCCTGTGATCAAAATTTGGTTTTGCGAAATCGGTTCTAGAGTGGCCAAAGTTGTTACTTTTTGGTGTAAAAATCTTCCTTGGACTTATGGCCTATCTACAATCACTTTACTTAGAAAATTGTACTTAGCGTAGGAATTTGAATCCATGCAAAGGAATCTGATCTTCCACAATGATAAAGTAAGCAAATTGGTGACTTGACGTATGGTTTGAAAAATTTCAAAACCTACGGCAAGTTGACGTTTCTATATCAAAGGTAAACAAACAACTGCATAGCAACGTATAACAGCCCAGCAAGATTGCTAAGTTGATTGTAGATGACGACAGTAAGTTACGTACTATTTCTAAGCAATTTATCTGTTCTACGCAATTTAACTATTCTAAGTATAGTGATTGTTGATAGGCCATTACATGTTACACGTTCGAACAAAACCGTTGAAATTTTTTATATATTGCCTTTTTCCTAAGAGTGTATTATTAGATTAACATTTCTTCCGAAAATTATCAAAATTTTATGCCTAAATATGAAAAGTATTTGCCTTTTTTTCTCAGCTTGGGATGGACTACATTCGAGTAGCAGCATTGATTTGTTTTAATCTATAATTATTATTTTTGTTTAAATGTATCATCATTTGTTCGACTAATCCAAATTCCCCTAAATCTCTATACTCCTTCCTTGAACACAAGCTCTCAACGGCCCGTGCCCAGTGGAGATAGCGGACGGCCAGCAAACCCCGAGCCAGTGTCAGTGGCAAACACCGCGCCGAAAAGACGTAAATACATTTAAGACGCGAATCAAATTATTTCTACTTCTCTGGATTTTTATTATACGTACTTTATTTTCACTCCTCTCAGCCTTCTCCCTTTTCCACGTTTGAAGAAGATTTCAAGCACATCACACACCACACAACGGAACGTATCCCTGGCTCATCTGCGAGTATTCTTCTTCCAGCGAGGAGTATGAGCAAAAGGGATATTCTGGTTGTCGTCTCGCAGCGAGGGTCGACGCGAGGACGTTAACGTTAAAAAAATTAATTCCAGCCACCCCGAGTTCTTTTTTTTATTTTAAAATATTCAAATTAATACAACACACACTCGCATACGCTTGGAATAGGGAACGCACTTTTTCTGTGCTTGTATGTGTGCTGGAACACATGCGTACTGCGTTAGTGCGTGTGCGCCGTTCGATGGGTAATGAGTTTTTGGTTAATGAGATTTTGCTGTTGTTGGAATTTTGAAGAAGGTGAAAATTTTGTTACTTTTGAAATTTGGATCAGATTTCAGCGTTACTTGTATCATGTAAAATCAAAATTATTTGTTTATATACAAGACGAGCAAGTGAAATCAGCAAATGAGCAGATGAGAAGATGAGATGATGGAAGATGAGAAGATGAGAAGATGAGAAGATGAGAAGATGAGAAGATGAGAAAATGAGAATATGAGAAGATGAGAAGATGAGAAGATGAGAAGATGAGAAGATGAGAAGATGAGAAAATGAGAAGATGAGAAGATGAGAAGATGAGAAGATGAGAAGATGAGAAAATGAGAAGATGAGAAGATGAGAAGATGAGAAGATGAGAAGATGAGAAGATGAAAATATGAGAAGATAAGAATATGAGAAGATGCGTAGATGAGAAGACAATTAAAAGGGCAGATTATATAAGTTTGAAAACATAACTCAACATCCTACTAGGTGAATCCATCCTCAGCATCCCAAGATCACATGCGTATGCGCGGCATCTTGCGTTTCCAATCAAGGATGCTGGCAATCGCCTCCAAAATAAAAGTTACCCCTTTTTTTTCAAATATAACTTTAGCGTTCCTTACTTCGCTGGGTGCTTCTGTGTGCGAGTGCGCCGCACCAAATTTCCCAATTTATATTTAACCCTTTTCACAAGAAGACGCAACGGAACCCCCCTCGAGGCGCTTGATCCTGGCCCAAGAAGAAGCAGCAGAAGAAGAAGCGTCCTTTGAATACATAAAACAAACGTACGATTCGGGCTGCGTCGACTTCACCTGCCGTTGCCTTGCCGGCGGCACCTCGTCCTTTCCGCATCATTCTGGGGCCAAAGGGATGCTGCTTAGAGATGAAAAATAAAAGTTAAAATGAGCGTAGCGAAGGAGTTACGCGAGAGCTTTTGCCCAACTTGGCCAAAGACAAATAGACTCCCGCACGCTTCGTGTCTGGGGAAGAGTTTTTAGTTTGTTTGCACTCCCCCTAAACCACCTTCCCAGCCCGCAAGTTGGGACTTGGGAAAATGGGTTTGAGACTGGGAGTACGAATTTTCGGCCATGATGGTGCCAGCTCAAGTCATACGTTTTCCGGTGTAGATCTTGTCCTGGAGAAGGCGGAGATGAATTGGGGCGGCGTTAGGGGAAACAGTTTCATTTGGGACTCGAAAATGAACGGTGGGAAATTCGTTGAAGATTAATTTAAAAATGATCTGCTCAGCTTCACAACTGTTAATCTGCTTAACTGATAAACCACTCTAACATTCTGCTCATATTCTTATCTGCTCAACGCTTCAAATATTCATCTGGTCAACTGCTCAACAGCTCAACTACTCAACTGCTGAACAGCTTAACTGCTTCATTGTTCAACCACTCAATTGCTCCAGCGACTGCCAATTGCTCATCTTTTCAACTGCAAGACGGCCAACTGCTTAACTGCAAACTTATTAACTGCTCAACAAGTTATCTACACTGCTGCCTATGTACTTAACTACTACTGCTTAACTGCTGAACTGCTCAAAAGCATAACTGCTCAACTGTTCAACTACTAAAATGCACAACTTTTTACCTGTTGAACTGACCAACTGCTTAACAACTTAACTATTGTTCAACCATTCAACTGCTCAAATGCCTAACTACTGAACTGCAAAACTGCCAACTGCTCTACTGCAAACTTATTAACTGTTCAACTGCTCAACAAGTTATCTACTCTGCTGCTTATATACTTAACTGCTCAACTGTTCAACTGCTCAACCGCTCACCTGCTCATCTGCTCAATTGCTCATCTGCTCATCTGCTCAACTGCCACTGCTTAACTGCTGAGCTGCTCAACTGTTCAACTACACAACAGCACAACTGTACAACTGTTTGACTATTGAACTACAATGACAAATCAAACAACGATCAACAATTTATCTTCTCATCTCTTACCTGTTCATCTGCTGAAACACTCAACTGCCTAACTGCTTAACTATTTACTGCTCAACCGCTCAAATGCCGTCAGCTAACTGCTCAGTAACCGAACTGAAAAAAACTGCCTACTGCTCAATTCCTCGACAAATCATCTACTATTTTGCTCATATTCTGCTGCTATTCTGCCCAACTGCTCAACTGCTTAACTTTTAAACAGCTTAACTGCTCTATTGTTCAACTACTCAACTGCACAACTGCCAAACTGTTGAACTACAATGACAAATCAAACAACGATCAACAATTTATCTTCTCATCTCTTACCTGTTCATCTGCTGAAATACTCAACTGCCTAACTGCTTAACTATTTACTGCTCAACCGCTCAATTGCCGTCAGCTAACTGCTCAGTAACCGAACTGAAAAAAACTGCCTACTGCTCAATTCCTCAACAAATCATCTACTATTTTGCTCATATTCTGCTGCTATTCTGCCCAACTGCTCAAATGTTTAACTTTTAAACAGCTTAACTACTCTATTGTTCAACTACTCAACTGCACAACTGTCTAACTGTTGAACTACAATGACAAATCAAACAACGATCAACAATTTATCTTCTCATCGCTTACCTGTTCATCTGCTGAACTGCTCAACTGCCTGACTGCTTAACTATTTACTGCTCAACCGCTCAATTGCCGTCAGCTAACTGCTCAGTAACCGAACTGAAAAAACTGCCTACTGCTCAATTCCTCAACAAATCATCTACTATTTTGCTCATATTCTGCCCAACTGCTCAATTGCTTAACTTTTGAACAGCTTAACTGATCTATTGTTCAACTACTCAACTGTACAACTGTCAAACTGTTGAACTACAATGACAAATTAAACAACGATCAACAATTTATCTTCTCATCGCTTCCCTGTTCATCTGCTGAACTGCTCAACTGCCTAACTGCTTAACTATTTACTGCTCAACCGCTCAATTGCCGTCAGTTAACTGCTCAGTAACCGGACTGCAAAAACTGCCTACTGCTCAATTCCTCAACAAATCATCTACTATTTTGCTCATATTCTGCTGCTATTCTGCCCAACTGCTCAACTGCTTAACTTTTAAACAGCTTAACTGCTCTATTGTTCAACTACTCAACTGCACAACTGTCTAACTGTTGAACTACTGAACTGCTCAAATACTTAACTGCGCTACTGCTTGCTGCCAACTGCTCAACTAAACAACTTATCAACTGCTCAGTAAATCATCTACTCTGCTGTTCAAATAATTAACTGCTCAACTGTTCAACTGCTCAACTACTCATTTGCTGAACTAATCAACTGATCGTTTATAAGCAAACGATGTAATAATGTTTTTTTATAATTCACTAACTTGTCCAACTCAATAGCTCAACTGCTTTTTTGTGTTTTATGTTTTATATATTTATGTTTTCGGTTAATTTTTCGTTTTAAGAAAATCTCTCAATTTTCAACTAAATCAACTTTTCAAACACCGTTTCCCGCCGTCTTCAGTGCCGAGGTCCTTGAAACTCGCGCAAAAGGATGTAAATGAGATAAAATTTCGCCGCTACTCTCCCGAGTTGTTTAATTTTTAATATTATTTCGTATATCTCTGTCTTCATCTCCGGCTAAGACAGCATCTCCTGTCTTGAGGGTTCACCGTGGCGTTCTTCCTGATGAGTAGAGGCACACACACTCATACACAGCTTTGTTTCCAATGACAGCATCATCAACGTTTTGCGAGCTTGGAAGTCTTGGCCGGGGAAATCTTCTCGCCTCCACAACCCATTATTAATATATTTAAGAAGTGCTCGTCTTGCTCTTTATCAATATTTCGCCCGTTTTTTATATCATATCACCATGGCGTAGGTTCTTCGGGCCCCAAGAACACGGCGAGGCAGCAGAGGAGATATCGTTTAATCAGCAATGGGACTCCGCTCGGACGACGACGACGACGACGACAATGATGGCCGGAGGGAGTTCCGCGAAAGGATGCTGCGCTGATAACGAACGCTGAATGGGGACATTAATTTCGAGCAGAGTTCTCTCGGGGAAGGGAGGGGAAGATTTTTAACGATTATTTTACGTTTCTTGGACGCACGTTTCGAGGCGCAACATTTTATGATTCATTTGAGGGTATTTATAATGATCGTTGGCAGCAGTCAGCAAAAGCAAGAAGCGATTTGAGGTAACAAAGTTAAGGGGGAAGATTTGAGGGAAAGGGGTTCAGCAAAATTACTGTTCTACAACTTTTGTCTGTATCGTATCTTCAATTTTTTATTATCTCTTTAGTTCAAACTTCCTGTTTTATCCTCAATCCAATCCACAAATTCAGAAACACGTGCAAACACACTTGGAAACCCTACAGCGCAACCATGTTTACTTCCAAAATTGACCACACCAACCAGCAGCGGATTCTGTCCTGAAACCACCAACGGACCTCCGGAATCACCTTGACACCCCGATCGTCCATCCTTTCCAATGGCACAGATCGTCGAATGTATGATGACCTCCTCGAAGTAAGTCTTCACACACAGCTTATTACTGATCACATTCATACGAACGTACTGCAAAAACGGCGAATACTCCAGCGGTCCATCAGTCGTCTTGCCCCAACCGCTCACGACAACCCCCTGGTTCAAAAAGTCTTCATCGGTTCTTGCCAACGCAATCGGTTGCACATAATAGTTGAACTCCAACACGTAGGGAAGCTTCACCAACCCAACGTCGTTTGTCGTTTTGCCATCGATTGTTTGGAAATTTTCGTGCACCACAAACTCACTGCTCAAACAGATCAAACACCGCGAACAGTTGAACTCGATGGTGCCCAAATGCACCAGCGCAGATTCAGCGCCCTCCAGGCAGTGGGCTGCCGTTAGGATCCAGCGATCACTTATGAGGCTTCCACCGCAGGAGCTGGGATGCGGCGGAACTTCTGGCTTGAACATCATGCTTAGGCGCGCCTGGTACGGAAACTGGCCGGGAGAGGCCTGTTGGCCGTTGATGATCCGGAGCTGACTGAAGCAAGTCGCAGCTGCTACCGAGAGCGCAGAGATGATGATCACTTTGAGCCACATGGTGAGAAAATAATTGCTTTTCAGAAAAGGTACAGCTTTTATACTTAACACTAAAGCCATAAAGATAGATGTTAAAGTACTTCATGTGTTTTGCCATAAAGTGAGATGCCTACATGCATAAAAAAGTTAGATCCGCACATTTGTTGTAAAATTGATTTGTTCACTTTGTTACAAGTTTTTCAGGTTCATCGACAAGTACATTAGCACTGGAACGCCCAACGCATATCCAACTTACACGGACGCCCAAGCCTCCCAAAAAAGGTGGAACGATAACTTCAACTCGCTGGTTCTCGGGCATTACTCAACCAATCGGGACGATTCTTGTTTCCAGTGATTTGTAAGAATATCCAGATGATCCTAAAATTTTGTAGAACTTGGTTTGAACACATCTGTAACTTCTGCGACCGAAAATATCGTTCCACCTTTTTTTTAAATGACTGCCTCCTCGGAATTCTTGGCGATTTTTTTTACACACGAACATGAAAAAGTTAAAACGATGTTCTCGGTCTCAGAAATTAAAAAAAATTGGTTGAGTAATGCCCGAGAACCATCGAGTTGAAGTTACCGTTCTAACTTTTTTGGAGCCTTGGACGTTGGAATGTTAATAGTAGTTTATGCAACAAGTTGCAAAAAGAGGATTTTTTCAGCACGAGTCGTACATTTATCCAACGAGGTTCACCGAGTTGGATAAATACGAAGAGTGCTGAAAAATCAAGTTTTGCAACGAGTTCCATACAACATTTTTTGCAATTCCAAAAAACACACACTGAGTGAAATTATATGTCAAATTATCATGTATTTATATAATGTATAAATATAATAAATCGTTCAAACCAAAAAAATGTTGAAAAGTGTAACTTTTCGAAACAAGTGCTGAAAAGTTCAACTTTTCAGCACCCATTTGAGTGCTGAAAAGTAGAACTTTTCAGCATTTATTTTGAAAAATGTTGCTATTCGATTCTGTTATTTTTGGTACAGAAAAGTAGGCTATTTCGTCGTTCAAGAATGTCAGGAAAAGTAAGTAGTTTCACGACGGAATTGCGAAAAAGAAGTTTTTCTGAGTTTTACTTGCTAATTCAGAAATTCCATTTGAAAAGATCCTAAACCGAAAAAAGTTCTCCGATCGGGCTTAAACATTTTCTGGGCGTTCCTTGGCCAAAATAATTAGATTCATATTTTTTTTGTTTGGCCATTAGGGTGACATACATCGTGCTAGGGTAGTTCAAAAAATGTTGACTTTCGTAATTTTCGCTTAAACCACCGCATCGCCGATTTTTTTGTTTTATTATGTGAAATTGTCCGAGAAATGCGATAAAAATATGTTCAGACATAGGCTCTTTGGTCCAGACACGGTCAAAACGCCATTTTAAGTTTTCATACGATTTTTTTCAAATGTTTAGCTAGATTTTTGAGACTTTTTACTATTTTTCTCAAATAACTAAACTAATCACTAGGGTTAGTGAAATTTCACAATTTCGCGAACAGCGTGAAATCAGTGAAATTTTGCTCCCGTGAAATTTTATGTTTCTGTGAAACAGTAACGATTTCCTCAATATATTGTATCAAACTCAAATAAGAATAAAACTAATCTTAGGAACTGCCATAGAATTAAGCCAGTGAATACCCTTGTTCAACTACTAATAAAGGGATAGTGAATTTTGACATTTTTGCGGACGGTGTGCAATTCTTGAAATTTATCAATTTTCTCATTTTTTTTTTTTTCAAATAACATCATAAGAAATATTTTAACCATAAAGACTATTTAAGTAAATTTTAATAGTTTTCAATTGAAAAGGTTGATATGAACCATTCAAAGAATTGTTTAGATTTTTGAAGTTTTTTTTTTTTTTAAACTAACAAAATTTAGTAATATTTTCATTCGCTGGAGTAAAAATTTTACTACTGTTTTATTTGAAAGGAATAATTTCAATTTTTTTATAAGAATCACGCTTTGTTTTGCTGTAAATAAAATGAAGAGCAAACATTTCTGAATTTTTTCAGAGTCCTGTTTGATTTTAATGATAATTGATTATGTTGGTGGATGATTCCCGTGAAAGTTAAAAATACCACCTTTTTAAATTTCTGTTATTATTTCGAATACGAATTTCGATTCCGTTACAAATTATAGTATTTTTCCCATTGATTTTAAATTTAGTTTTAGAAAAGAGAGATGAAAAACTTAAACACTTTTTTCAATGGGCTAAATGTCGCAGAAAATTCAATTTATTTTACTCATTTTGGCTGGAAAGGATTGTTAAATCTTGCTTTGATATGATATTCAATAACATGTGATGTGATAAAACAGAAACAAATCAGCGAAACCTTTTTAGCTAAATTAGTCGAATACTAAAAAACAGTTAAATTAATGAGAATACGCATTTTGTTCCAAAATATTAATATCCCATGCATAAACCAGATGGAAACTTTTTTTTGAATTTTAGGATTTTTTTTGTGTCGCGTTCAAATTTAGTGATGTTTTTTTGTTTATTGATGATGAATATATAATGAAGCATAAAAAGTAGTTTCTGTGATATAAAAAAAAGATTTTCAGAGTTATTATAACATTTTTCACGTTCCGCGAAATTGGCGTGAAATTTGGTGTTTTGAAATGAAGGTCCCCGTGAAATTTGCTATTTTCGAGCGTGAAAAATCTTTAAGCCTACTATTCACCTTTATTTTGCGTCTATGACAGCTAAAATCAGATGAAATGACGCGGAGTTACGATTCTCTTTAAAAGGTAATTTATGCAAAAAATGACGAAAATTGCCATTTTTCGAACCACCCTAGCACAAAGAGGTCACCCTAATGGCCAAACAAACAAATACAAGTTTAATTATTTTGGCCAAGGAACCCCCAGAATGTTTTGAGCCCGTTCGAAGAACTTTTTTTCGGTTTAGGCTCCTTTCAAATGGAATTGCTGAATTAGTATACGATTGTCAATGTTGACGAATGAAACTACTGTGAAATTGTCTGATCTTTAAAAAATATAAAAAAAAACAGACAAGCATATAATTATCTTAATTACAAGTTGCATTTAAACGTAAGCTGTTCTAGAAAAATAATATAAAAAAACGTTACTTAATCCACCTTTAGGTGGTTACCGCCTTCCTCGCATTTAAAGGGTGCTATCCAAAATGCAAAAAGTGCGTAAATAACACTTAAGTGCTTATAACTTTTGATAGGGTTGTCAGATCTTCAATGTTTTGGACGCGTTAGAAAGGTCTTTTGAATACCCATCCTGCGATATGTCGCATGAGAGATCCGGACAACGTTTCCATCAAAATATCTGAGATCCGGCCTCCAAAAAGTGCATAAGTAACTCTGAAGTGCTTATAGCTTTTGATAGGATTGTCAGATCTTCAATGTTTTGGACGCGTTGGAAAGGTCTTTTGAATACCTATCCAACAATAGGTTGCATGAGAGTTCCGGACAACGTTTTCATCAACATATCTGAGATCCGGCCTCCAAAAAGCGTATAAATAACACTTAAGTGCTTATAACTTTTGATAGATTTGTCAGATCTTCAATATCTTGGACGCGTTGGAAAGGTCTTTTAAATACTTTTCTAAAAATATATAGCATGACGGGTTTTCTTACAAAAACCACCCTTTTTACAATCTTCCGGACTTTTGTTAAACTCGTTTTTTTTAGCATAACTTTTGAAGTACTTAACTTAACTTTATCATTTTTAATAGCGACTTATGGGACCCCAAGACGGATTGAATGACGCCAAAACGGACAAAATCGGTTCAGCCAATGTCGAGATAATCGAGTGACAATTTTTTGATCAACATCCCACCACACACACAGACATTTGCTCAGAATTTGATTCTGAGTCGATAGGTATACATGAAGGTGGGTCTAGGAGGTCTAATTGAGAAGTTCATTTTTCGAGTGATTTTATAGCCTTTCCTCAGTAACGTGAGGAAGGCAAAAAGCTTACGGAAGATTTTTCATTCAGTCTTTCACAAAATATAGATTTTTAAATATTTGATTATTTTTTTTAATATTCGGGTTATTCTCTACCAACTCACAAGATATCGAGGAAAGTTGCTCAAACCCCTCTTCGATTTGCGTGAAACATTGTCTTAAGGCAGGCCTGTCCAACGTCCGGCCCGCGGGCCGGATCTGGCCCGTGAAGCCATTTTATCCGGCCCGCGACGGCTTTTCAAAATAGTTCTATGATCGGCCTGTTCATTAATTGTAAATATATTTAGTGTCAAAATTTAAAAGATAATCTTGAGATCTGATATTTTAACGAAACATTAGTTTGTTTAGTTTTTGATTTTGACATAAAATGTTGCTAATTCAACGTTTTGTTAGGATTTTGCCTTTGTATTTTTTGCCTTCCTCACTGAGGTAAGGCTATAATCCTGCTCTAAAATTGAACTTTTTATTAAAAGCTCGAAAACCCACCTTGATGTATACATATCGACTCAGAATCGAAAACTGAACAAATGTCTGTGTGTATGTGTGTGTGTATGTGTGTGTGTATGTGTGTGTGTATGTGTGTGTGTATGTGTGTGTGTATGTGTGTGTGTATGTGACCAATAATGTCACTCAGTTTTCTCAGCACTGGCTGAACCGATTTTGACCAAACCAGTCGCATTCGACTTGGTTTAGGGTCCCATACGGTGCTATTGAATTGTTTGAAGTTTCGATAAGTAGTTCAAAAGTTATGTATAAAAATGTGTTTTCGCAAATTTTTGGAAGATGAATAAATGACAGTAAACTGAACCAAACATCATCATGTTATACATAGTTATTTAGGTAATTGAAAGACCTTTCCAACGAGTCCACAACATTGAAGATCTGGCAACCCTGTCTCGAGTTATAACCACTTAAGTGATATATATGTACTTTTTTGTAGCCGGATCTCATTTAAATGTATGTAAACAATGTCCGGATCCATCATCCGACCCATCGTTGGTTAGGTAATCAAAAGACCTTTCCAACGAATCTACAATATTGAAGATCTGGCAACCCTGTCTCGAGTTATGACCACTTAAGTGATATATATGTACTTTTTTGTAGCCGGATCTCACTTAAATGTATGTAAACAATATCCGGATTCATCATCCGACCCATCGTTGGTTAGGTAATTAAAAGACCTTTCCAACGAGTCCTAAACATTGAAGATCTGGCAACCCTGTCTCGAGTTCTGACCACTTAAGTGATATTTATGTACTTTTTTGTAGCCGGATCTCACTTAAATGTATGTAAACAATATCCGGATCCATCATCCGACCCATCGTTGGTTAGGTAATCGAAAGACCTTTCCAACGAGTCCACAACATTGAAGATCTGGCAACCCTGTCTCGAGTTATGACCACTTAAGTGATATATATGTACTTTTTTGTAGCCGGATCTCACTTAAATGTATGTAAACAATATCCGGATCCATCATCCGACCCATCGTTGGTTAGGTAATCAAAAGACCTTTCCAACGAGTCCAAAACATTGAAGATCAGGCAACCCTGTCTCGAGTTATGACCACTTAAGTGATATATATGTACTTTTTTGTAGCCGGATCTCACTTAAATGTATGTAAACAATATCCGGATCCATCATCCGACCCATCGTTGGTTAGGTAATCGAAAGACCTTTCCAACGAGTCCTAAACATTGAAGATCTGGCAACCCTGTTTCGAGTTATGACCACTTAAGTGATATATATGTACTTTTTTGTAGCCGGATCTCACTTAAATGTATGTAAACAATATCCGGATCCATCATCCGACCCATCGTTGGTTAGGTAATTAAAAGACCTTTCCAACGAATTCTAAACATTGAAGATCTGGCAACCCTGTCTCGAGTTCTGACCACTTTAGTGATATTTATGTACTTTTTTGTAGCCGGATCTTACTTAAATGTATGTAAACAATGTCCGGATCCATCATCCGACCCATCGTTGGTTGAGTAATTAAAAGACCTTTCCAACGAGTCTTAAACATTGAAGATCTGGCATCCCTGTCTCGAGTTCTGACCACTTAAGTGATATTTATGTACTTTTTTGTAGCCGGATCTCACTTAAATGTATGTAAACAATATCCGGATCCATCATCCGACCCATCGTTGGTTAGGTAATTAAAAGACCTTTCCAACGAGTTCTAAACATTGAAGATCTGGCAACCCTGTCTCGAGTTCTGACCACTTAAGTGATATTTATGTACTTTTTTGAAGCCGGATCTCACTTAAATGTATGTAAACAATATCCGGATCCATCATCCGACCCATCGTTGGTTAGGTAATCGAAAGACCTTTCCAACGAGTCCACAACATTGAAGATCTGGCAACCCTGTCTCGAGTTATGACCACTTAAGTGATATATATGTACTTTTTTGTAGCCGGATCTCACTTAAATGTACGTAAACAATATCCGGATCCATCATCCGACCCATCGTTGGTTAGGTAATCGAAAGACCTTTCCAACGAGTCCACAACATTGAAGATCTGGCAACCCTGTTTCGAGTTATGACCACTTAAGTGATATATATGTACTTTTTTGTAGCCGGATCTCACTTAAATGTATGTAAACAATATCCGGATCCATCATCCGATCCATCGTTGGTTAGGTAATCGAAAGACCTTTCCAACGAGTCCACAACATTGAAGATCTGGCAACCCTGTCTCGAGTTATGACCACTTAAGTGATATATATGTACTTTTTTGTAGCCGGATCTCACTTAAATGTATGTAAACAATATCCGGATCCATCATCCGACCCATCGTTGGTTAGGTAATCGAAAGACCTTTCCAACGAGTCCTAAACATTGAAGATCTGGCAACCCTGTCTCGAGTTCTGACCACTTAAGTGATATTTATGTACTTTTTTGTAGCCGGATCTCACTTAAATGTATGTAAACAATATCCGGATCCATCATCCAACCCATCGTTGGTTAGATAATCGAAAGACCTTTCCAACGAGTCCACAACATTGAAGATCTGGCAACCCTGTCTCGAGTTATGACCACTTAAGTGATATATATGTACTTTTTTGTAGCCGGATCTCACTTAAATGTATGTAAACAATATCCGGATCCATCATCCGACCCATCGTTGGTTAGGTAATTAAAAGACCTTTCCAACGAGTTCTAAACATTGAAGATCTGGCAACCCTGTCTCGAGTTCTGACCACTTTAGTGATATTTATGTACTTTTTGTAGCCGGATCTTACTTAAATGTATGTAAACAATGTCCGGATCCATCATCCGACCCATCGTTGGTTGAGTAATTAAAAGACCTTTCCAACGAGTCTTAAACATTGAAGATCTGGCATCCCTGTCTCGAGTTCTGACCACTTAAGTGATATTTATGTACTTTTTTGTAGCCGGATCTCACTTTAATGTATGTAAACAATGTCCGGATCCATCATTCGACCCATCGTTGGTTAGGTAATCGAGAGACCTTTCCAACGAGTCCTAAACATTGAAGATCTGGCAACCCTGTCTTGAGTTCTGACCACTTAAGTGATATTTATGTACTTTTTTGTAGCCGGATCTCACTTAAATGTATGTAAACAATATCCGGATCCATCATCCGACCCATCGTTGGTTAGATAATCAAAAGACCTTTCCAACGAGTCCACAACACTGAAGATCTGGCAACCCTGTCTCGAGTTATGACCACTTAAGTGATATATATGTACTTTTTTGTAGCCGGATCTCACTTAAATGTATGTAAACAATATCCAGATCCATCATCCGACCCATCGTTGGTTAGGTAATTAAAAGACCTTTCCAACGAGTCCTAAACATTGAAGATCTGGCAACCCTGTCTCGAGTTCTGACCACTTAAGTGATATTTATGTACTTTTTTTTGTAGCCGGATCTTACTTAAATGTATGTAAACAATGTCCGGATCCATCATCCGACCCATCGTTGATTAGGTAATCGAGATACCTTTCCAACGAGTCCACAACATTGAAGATCTGGCAACCCTGCCTCGAGTTCTGACCACTTATGAGCCCTTGAGTGATATGTGTGTTTTTTTTTATCAAATTTGTGTCCAAATCCATCATATTACATATCACCCTTTGTTGGAAAAGAGTGAGGAAGGCACCAACCACATAGGTGGATTAAGTTAGTTTTTGTTTCTTGAAGTGTTGGCTGTTTTTACTTCTTAATGAATTGTTACATATTTGAAGATTTTGATTGAAATTGAATTTTCATAAATGAGTAAGCAAAAATAATGTATTTTTTCAGAAAATCTTTTTAATTATAAAGTTAGCTGGATCAAAACTTCAAAAAAGCAAATTAATCTTATCAAAATTAAAGATCACTGTACATATTTTTCAAATATTAAAAAATCTTTCAAAATAAGTCAAGAAATCAGACAGCATTTTTTTCAATTAACTTCAATAATTATAAGAAAATTTAAGAATGAAAAATTAAAAACTATCAGATATTTATTTTTCTCCAGTTTTTCTAAATTTTGTGACTTTGAAAACATTTTGAAATGATTTGTAAAATATTTAAATAAAGGTGCAGAACAACGCAAAAATTGATTTTTTTCGTAAAGAAGATTTGAATCCAAGTTGCGTTTCAATAAATGTTATCCTGTCTCGTTGATTTTTCAAACATAAAAAAAATGGCAGCAACGGAAATTGAATGTTTTTTTTTGTTTTCTTGTTAATGATATCAGGGTATTTAATGTTATTCCACAAAAAAAATTCAATACAATTTCACAAGTTTATTTATTTATTTATTTTTTTTTTTTGAACTTTTATCAACATTAGTTCAGGCCCGCCACTGTTTCGAAAAATCAGATCTGGCCCGCAGGGCCAAAAGGTTGGGCACCCCTGTCTTAAGAGTACCCTTTAACGAGTTATCGCAATTTTACGAAAAGAAAGTTCTGACAAAAAAAAAAAAAACAAAAAAAGGTACCTATTAAAAAAGTCACAAAGACATGATGATGTTTTTAAATCAAATAACTTGTAATTGTCTGCTCTAAAACTTTGTTCAACATTGTTTCACTCTAAAAAATAACCATGCAAAGTTAGAAAAAACACGAAATTTTTTAATGAAAAATGTTGCTCTAAATGAAAAATATGACCCTTCTGAGTTTTTGCGAATTCGAAAAGTACAATAAATTTTTCATAAATCGTCCCAAAAAAATTACAGTCGAATAAAGAAAATTGGCAGATTTTCAGATTTCCTGTGAGTTGGCGGACAATCACCCATGAGTAAATTTTAATTTTTCAGTATCGAAAAAAATACCAAAATACAATAAATTTCCAAAAGCTTCTATTCCAATGAAGATTCATTGAATTTTGCATTTTTTTCAACTAAACCCTATGTAATATTACACCCTGAAACATGTAGCCCACCATTATGGGAAACCTACTTGACTGAAATGTCAAGCTCATATGGGTTTGAATCCCGGTGCTTTTGTATGCTATTTTATCATCGGATTGTTTGCTGTGTAAGCTATTTGCATTTCTTTTTTATTTATTTGTGGAGACTTTTATCTAATTTAAGCATTAATTTCAATTTATTTGTACATTTTAAGATCTTAACTACCCGGTAAAAAATGTGTGTTTGTGGTTGTCCCACCAAATATTAAAATGTTGGTTGATACTTAATTTTAGAACAAATTTTACATTAGAGTTTTCTGGAAGAATTATATGAAACTTCATACCCCTTTAGCAGTCGCGTACGTGTACTTTGCAAAGACTTTTGAAAGAAACGTCAAACTCGCGACTGCCGAAGGGATAATTTATTGCTGAACTGACAAAATGTCACGAAAATGTGACATTTTCCACAAACACTCACGCTTGCTCTTCCCAACCATCCAAAGCATTGTAAATATCATCACACCAACGTTCATCGTCCAACACTCGAGCTAATTTATGTTTCTCGCTGGCATGCCATCAAAAACTGACATGCACTGAAATAAGTAAAGAAAGAAAAAAAAAGTCCTACCAAAACAACCTTAATACCACCCTCCAAACGTCTACCTCTTGAGAGTCTAGAAAAAAAATCGATCACACGCGTTCATCGAAGCTTCCCTGTTTCCTGGGCCGACCCCCACAACCTTCGAGGACGTTATTTCCGGACCGTAACTTTGCTCCGAAACTCATATTCATTAGCAGACCACCCCCCTTCCTCAAAGTCCTGAACCCAAACTCATTTTCTTCTTTTTCGTCTTGTTTCGGCCCCGTCATCTTCCCGCACGAGAAAAAGTTCGATTTTCCTCCCCCACCCACTTTGCTCCCAAAAAAAAACAGTCTTCATCATCACCCCCAACCCGACAACACACACGCAACGCCCGATGCTGGTCCACGTGGCCTGTGATCCTTGCAGCGGGTGGATGCTGTGACCAAGAGGAAAAAGAAGAAGCAGGAAAGAAGAAAAAATAACACCGAACCCAAAAACGAAAGTAAAATAAATTAAAATCCTAAAATGTGCGTCATTAATTCCAAAGTCAAACAAAGATGAAGCAATAAAGTTTTTCATCCGTGTATGGACGCGATGGCGCAAATACACACGTACAGCGAGTGGCACACATACACTCGAGAAGAAAAAAAGGTCGACGCGTAAGTGTGAGTAAGAAAATGAAGAAGAAGCCCACACAAAAAAACGTCTAGGATTTTAATTCAACTCACTCTCCCTTTCGCGCGAGTTGTGTATATGTAAATGTGTGTTAAATTAAAAAAAAAACTTTTTATTTTTCCGTTCCTCGACCTTAAGAAAAAGATTCATCGTCATCATCGTCAGACTCATTTTCGCTTGTGCTGTTTTTTTCCACATCCTTGCAAGACGTTTGGGACTTTTTTTATTCTGCGTATTTGCTGTAATGGTCTGCGTAGACGACGACCGTCCCCTCCCGAACTCATCAAGGAGCAAATCTACGCCGGCCGGGGATCGACCGTCATCCTAGGTTTATTTTATTCGTTTTTTCATTCATTCTGTGTTTTTTTTTGGTCCTAGCTCGCGCGTCACGTTCTGCTGCTCTACATATTGATTTTATTAATAAGTGGTCCCCGGGCTCGTCATTGGCAGCATTCGGTTGATGCGGATGATGGGTGGGTGATCTTTGAGGAGAAGGGAACTGGTATTGAGATTTGAATGATTTTGATTAGCTTGTTCGGAGAAGCTGTTGAAATGATTTCCTTGAATGGATTCTTTGCTCATTGAAATTTATAATCAAAAAGTCTATAATTGTAATTCAGTCATATATAAATGTAAGTCGTGATCATAACCATTTTAGACTTGTTTACCATAAAATGCTATTTACACAAAGCATTTCTCCCAATTATGAGTATTGTTCGGATATTGAATGTGATTAAATGGCTTACTGACAATTAATTTGGCAGATATGATTAATTTAAAAAAAAAAAATATTATGTTTGTTCATAAATGTCTCGATAAAATATTGGCAGCTGTTCAAACAATGACACAAACAAATATTCGAAAATTGAAAGTACAAAAAGTTGATATCCCAAGTAACATTTTTTTTCCAGGAGTTCTACAAGAGCTTTTCAAGATAGCTACAGCATAGCAGTTTGGACCGCGGTAGGATAAAACTCTCTTCAAGTACTCTTCCAAACTCCTGAAGAAGTTTTGAAGAGAATTTTATCCTACCGCGGTCCAAACTGCTGTGCTGTAGCTATCATGAAGAGCTCTTGTAGAACTCCTGGAAAAAAATGTTACTTGGGATGGGACTATCCATAAACCACTTAGACACTTTGGGGGGGGGGGGGGTATGGCGATTGTCCACGCTCCATTTTGATTTGTTTTAGGGACTTAAAAAGAATATCTGTGAACTCGATGGAATCAACAAAACAAATCAAGAAAAAAAAATTTAATGCACAGTACCAATATTAGAGGTGACATTGTATCTGGTGGTAAAATTCGGTCATACAAAAAGGCTGAAATTTGTTTGACCCAGTCTAACCCCCGGAGCTAATGTTAACTCTGATGACTCTACTGAAAAAAAAGTTTCCATTTAAATCAATTTCTGAAAACACAAATTTAGGCGTTTTATAAATTGTTTTTTTATTGTCTGAATTAGACAATTGAAGTCGATTAACATTTTATCATTTTTTTCTTTTTCTTTTTTTAATCTTCATATTTTGACTTTGGATATCGGAACAATAGTTGTTGTTCTTTGGAACAATGGATAGATTTTCAGCATCCACCATAAAATGCTTGAAAACGGTGCATTGTATCGAAAAAATAAATTTTCACTTAAATTTGCAAATTTGAGTCTTCTTTTAAAATGTATATTTTAATTTGTGGCCAAAAAAACAACCATTTTTTGTCTTCTTTTGTCATGGAGAAGTTCCCTAAAACGTTTCAGTCAAAAGAATAAAATACAAATGAAAACTTTTTCGAAAATTTTGGAATAAACAGTCACAACAAAAAGAGAACTTTTTTTTTGAAAAGAGTACTCAATTTTCACTTTTAAAATGAAGAATTTTTTAACGTTTTGAAGGTTTTTCAAGATTCATGTTTTTTTCATGTAAGTGTAATTCTATTTCGTAAATGAAAAAGAGAAAAAAAAGTGATTTTTCTAATAGAGTAGCTTTTCCCTTCCCTTGTATTTTTATTAGAATTTAGCAGTTCTGTTCCAAGATGTTACATTTGCAATTCAGAGATTTGGAGAACCTTTCCCTAGTAACATTTTAGGTTTTAAGTAGGCCATAAAAGCCTATTTAGGCCGTATGAGGGTTTTCAGAACCATGATAAAACCTGTAAGTTTAAAAATGTTACTAGGGTTCAACTGAGATCAATTCATAAGCCTTTGCAGGGAGGGTACATATTTCTACGTATAGATTTTGCTAGCTGATTGCTCTTTTAGAGAAAATAAATTTTGAGAAAAAAAAAAAACCCTAGATCTATGTTTGGCTTAAAAACTAACATCACAGTTGTTGACGGAGGAGTGCTTCGATGAGCGGATTTGTTGACATCCCACTGGAAGTCCTGAAGGTTTTCGTTGCCTTTTCGATGCTTGCGTCGATGGTGTCGACGCCGGCCAGCATGTGTAGATCGTCGGTCGGGTACCACGGGTCCAGGTTGTGCACCATCTTTAGCAGCTTGCTCCCTGACTTTTTCTTACCAGCGATTTTGTCGAAGATACCAAATTGTTTGTAACAAAAATTCACACAAAGGTTTATCCAACTTAAAAACATAAAAGTTAAATTTCTCACAACTGCACGTTCTTTAAAGAAAGGCAATTTTTACATATAATGTTAGCTTTTGATAGAAAAACCAACGACACCTCACATAATTCGACATTTTGGAAAAAAAATACAGCAGGTGAAATGGATAAAATTAAGAAGATATTTTTTCTCAAAAATGCCTTTTCTTGGTAGTTATTCTAGCGGTCGCCAGTATTAAAAAAGAGCCTTAATTCTAATAAAACTTGATTTTTTTTTAATACTTAACAAATCCACAATGTTGTCGTCCCGTAACTTTAATTATAGAACAGCTAATTAACTCATTTTTCTTGCTTCCCTGGCCCTATTCCAGGCAGATCCTTTATCTGATTTACTACATCTCGTTGATATTTGCTTGCCCGGGAAGGACTCTTCGACCCTTCCTCCCTTCCGGAACTCCAACTGGGACTCGCCAACAAATAATGAAAAGCATTAAAACACGAATGGACATCACTCATTCACTTCCCTTTACCTGGTTGAAGCCAGGGCTCGTAAAACAATGACATCTCTTCGTTCTTCGTTTTACAAATAGCATGCAACCCGAAAGGGTTCTTGTTTGAACAGTCCTACGACGAGTCGTCCTGGACGTTCGTAATACCAGCTAATTTAATATCCTTCGTATTTAATTCAAACATTTTTTTCTCTCGTACGTGTGCCCGGCACGAGGTTGCATTCCACGTCAAGCAAACAACACCCCACGTTGGTCCACCTGGTGGTGTCCTGAAGTTCCTGAATCGAGGGGATTCGAAAAAGGGTTGCGTTGAATGAATACACGTGAGGAAAACAATAAAAAACCGGACCTTACCTTGTTTGTTCCATTATCCATCCCTAAGATATTTGAAAAAGGGGTTGCATCCTGGACTGGACATTACTTGATTCCACGTCGAGGAAGAACCGGTTTTTCTTGGACACGAGCCCTTACTCTCCGCGGCTAATAACCGAGAGTATGGTTTAGTAATTGAAAGCAATTATCGGCGGTGTTTTGCGCCTGAGGAGCGGAAAGGGATCCTAATAACTTGGCTTTACAACTTTGAATCCTTCAGGTTCGGGATTTGCTGACCAATTGACCGCTATTGTCCCCGCGTGGTCAGTGAAGTGGTTTCCGCTTGTTTGTTTTTTTTTTTTTTCTTTGTGAGAGCCAAGAACCGGTTCTTGGCGTCCACGTGTCATAATATTTTGTTTGCTTTTGAGTGCGACTTTGGAGGTCCCTATACCGGGAGGACTTTATGAACTCGCTCTCGTGGAAAGGGGTTCGTTCCGTGGGCATTGTCCAGTCGTGTGAAACTGGACAGGGGCTAATAATGTCATATTTATAGTGCAATTAGCCTTTATTTGATTCGTTTTATTACGGTTTATCACACAGGGAAAAGGGAGTTACACGTGTCAAAGGTGGCGCCTAGTGTCCACACCATATTGTATCGAGGGAGAAAGGGTTGCCTGAAGTGGACAAAGTGGTGGTCAATTCATATGATAATGATGGTCAATTTGTTAAGTGATGTTTGCAGTGGGTTGTTTGTTTCGTTTTGTTTTTTCGATTAAAAGGTTTTCCTATTATGATGGGATGGGTGTGAGAGATAATTGGGTTTTTTCAGTGATACGTGATGGTCAGTAGTGGCAAATTAATTGGACAGGATGTGCTGCGTGATCGGGGCTAATGCAGTTCTGGCGTTACGATGACGGAGAGAGGGGTGATGTGTTGACCTGGATGATACATCAGTTTGGTATTTGAAAGTAAAATTAATCGATGCTATCGTGCAACTTAAAGCATTATTAAGTTGTCATTTGAAGAAAATCGTACCATTTCAGAATTAAAACATTCAGTATTAGGACAGCTTGTTCAATCCAAAAGATTTAAGAAAGACCTCCGAGTTATTTAAATTATGGAGAAAGCATGTAATTCCATCGGGCACCTTATGTTTACAGACTCGATAAGGTTCTGAAAAGCGTTTTCAGGTTATGCAAAATATTTCAGTTAAATAAAGATAATCTGCAAATTTGATGGAATTAGCACCAAATCCTTAACCTGCCAAAATAAAATTTCTCCTTTAATCACAATTTGACAAGATTGTTTTCACTGAGACCGTAGTATGTGAGTTAAGATTTGCCCTTTGTGGTCCCAATTTTGAACTACGCCCTATTAAATTATTTGTATTTTCAAAATAGAGTAATGTTTGAAAATCTGCCAATTATATATGAATAATATTAAAAAGTGTTATACTTTTGGCACCTCTTAAGCAGTGACGTTTGTTTAAGAAGAAATCGTTTTCTCTCAGGTTAATCACAAAAAAACTAAACGTAATTCTGAAATTGAACTAAAATTTTAAAATAATAACCCTTGATATTCTACATGGTTTGTGAATAGCCCCTTTTTCCAAAGATTCCATTTCAAAAATGCACCACAATATTTGTTAAGCTCTGTTTTTTTTTTATTTCAAGGAGTCATGAGCAAAGAAAGCTGGGAAACAAAACAATTTCCCATATTTTTTTTCAATTCTTAAATTTATCATCGACAGTCAACGATGATATTCTTTTCAAAACCAACTTGTCTGCTTTCATGGCATTTAAATATTGAATAATTTAATTTATTTGAGTTATTTTTGTGATCAAAAATTAAAATTGTATTAAAAGTTATTAATCAAAACATAAATCAATTTAATATTGGCCAAGGAAATTGTAGTAGAATACTATCAAACAATAATTTTGTTTCATTGAGATTTTCCTACACCCAAAGTTAAAGACCATGCGGATAGTCCTCCCGAAAAGAAACATGAGGAAGGATCTATTTTGCGAGAGTATAAGCCTCTCTTCTTGTTTATTCGTTCATTGAAACAGTTCATCCAATTGAGAGACTTATATCTTATATAAATTCGGAGTCTATGGTAACTATACGACTATTAAGAGAATAACCTACACTTAAAAAAAAAGCTTTTCATTTTTTTAAAGTTGAACTTCCGGAACACTGGATATTTTTAAAACAGTTTGTTGTTTTATTTACTATTAATATGCAGGACTTTAGTTTTTAAATATTTTTTCGTGATTTTATTATTGGGCTTTTTTTTTCAATATTTCAAAAAATAAATTTCAAAATAATCCTAAATGCATAAGGCGTAATAACTAATATGCTACATTCAAAAGATGATAAGTATAACAGTATTCAATGAAATATTATTTCCTAAAAATAAAATAAAATGCTTTAAAGTTTCACACTTGTTTTTTGATATCAAAGAGGTTTTTGTCCTTCGATTTCTTGTAATAAAATTCTTATTGGGTATTGGGTAATGGGTAAACTTTTTTTGTTATAATAAAGTTAAACAAATCAAACCTATCCACATTAACGACCCCCGGGTCTTTTGTGGTCTCTATGGCAAGTTTCTGCTCGAACCTAGGAGTCCGAAGGCTTGAATGGGGAGAGCACCCAAACCTCTTTCTACTCCAAGGAACCTTCCACCCCAGTTTTGAATTGACGACCTTTGGATTGTGAGTCCAACCGCCGCCAGCGACTCCACCGGAGTAGGCTTGGTTTGGTGAGTTGTTTGTACTTGTGGCATGGAGACGACTCCTACACCTGGAATGACTTAACGGCCTAACAACCAAGGCCGGGACCGACATTTTACTTCCTCATCCGATGGAAGGTTGCAGCAGATGGGAATCGAACCCAGAATCATCCGCGCGTATTGGCCAAATTAAAAAAAAAACCGATTGTTTAGATATGATCACCTAATTAATAAATCAATTTTCCAAACCTACCCTAGTAACATTTTAGGTTTTAAGTAGGCCATAAAAGCTTATTTGGGCCGCATAAAGGTTTTCAGAACTCTGATAAAACCTGTAAGTTTAAAAATGTTACTAGGGTATCAAATCATCATTTTTAAAATGATGAATTTGCAATGTGAAAAAATATTTTTTTTTTTTTTCAAATTTTAACCGGATAGCATTTATGGCATTCGAAATTCGGAAAACTCATCCTCTCCTTGTTTTGTTATCTATTTGGACATCATTTTGCGTACAAATTTTCAAAACTGTGTTATTTGATGAAATTTTACTAAAACTTTAGTTTCAAATTTATTTGGAGGCTATTTGGACATTTTCAAACGAAAATCATGGAAAGTACAATATTTCAGGAACCACTGGAGATGTTCCGTATTTGGCGAGAAGGTTCCATACACCGGGAGAATCGGTCAGAGCCGGCTGGAAATAAACCTATTTCTGTCATGACAATATGGGAGCCAAAGTTCAGCATTTTCATACCCCTATACCCAGGCCTATACGGGACTAAAGAACATCTTGATATTGTTTGCTCATTTCAAACTTATAACAAGATTTTTTACCAGCTATAACAAAATTAATATGCTATAAAGTGTCCGGATTTCGAATTATGTAAAACGCTATTTATGGATTTAAAAATGATTTGCGAAAATCTAGCGAAAATACTCATTATACATACATTAAAGATTCATTTGAAAGAATTATTTGCTTAAAGCACCCATAGGGTTGCGTGTTAAGATTCTACGGAAAAGTGGTTGTTTTATCAAGTTTCTGCAGAGCAATTTGCTTTAAAAAAAATCTGATACATGCATCAGAATCAGGCTGCATCATTTAATCAAAAGCGTTGAAAATGCATGTGGGATATGTTTACAAACAGAGACAATTAAAAGATCAAACTATCAATTTTAAACAAGATAATGAAATTACATGTACGTTAAACTGTAAATGTCCCACTACCGTGGATCAATCCGACCGCGCTTTGGACTCGTAATCCAGTGGCCGCCGGATCGAATCCCGCGATGAGCACCCTAAAATTCTTTGTTTTTTCAACTGTAAAGGTTGAATCAAGGATCATTTACATGTTTCAAAAACTTACCTTTGCTTGATTTGTTTGTCGTCGTACCTGAAATGAGAAAAGTTTACGTATGAAATTCGTGCATGCCAATAATTAGGAATACGCTTATTATGCTAGCTCACGACATTTCCAGAGTTTTTGTATCACCCTGTACCGTTTATGTACAAAAATCCGAATCATGTACATACAATCCAAAAATCGCCCTTTTATTGTTCCTCACATCGCGCATACACATACAATTTCCCGCCACCCTGAACGAGAAACCCTTCCGTATGTCCCTAATTTCCATACACCCCGTATCTACTGCGTGCACGCTAAACACATTACACACATCGCGCGCGCGTTTCTTGCCGACGACCCTCTCCCGGAAAACAATACCTCGTCCTTTTTTTATCCCCGATTCCGATAACTCAACGGAATCCCTGCATCACCCGTAATGTCCTACCGAACCAAAGCCGCATGCAGATGTTGCCACCCCCTTCCACGTACGCAGTCAACAACCCCTATTTGAATGGGGTATGCAAATGAGGACCCGATCCGACATACATGGCAGCGGGCTCTTCGGAACATCGTCGTCGTCGTCCTCGGCACTTGTGGGACCTCATCCCTTAACAGAGCCGTTGTAACACAGCAGCCATATATTAGCATTTAGGCATTCACCGTGTGCCACTGGAAAAGGGGAAAGAAATCTCCCGGAAGAATTCGAAGGAAACTGCGTAGTGAACTAAGGACTTGTGAGAAAAGAAAGGAAATACAACAAGACTCTTCATTGAGAAATGTTCAAATATTTAATATCACTCCTTCGTAAAGGTTCCTTACAAGCTTCAACAACGAAGTAATGGTTCTGGAGAAGGCTTCTTGTTACGGTGGAAGATCAATGGCCCTCTGTAGCAGCTTCATGGATGACGGATACGACTATCTTGAGCCTTTGAGAAGGCCTATAAAAATCATTTTTATAAGACGGTGCACGCGGTGTGTTATGGCGAGAAGGAGAAAGTTAAGGGGGAAAGTAAGATACCTCTATCATGCCTAGAAAGCACGGTTGCGATGTGTCTCCTGAGGACTTTTGAGCCGAAGAACATGTTTTATTGGGTATTTGGACTGATGAGAAGCTTGTTGCGTGAGGGGCGCGTGTGCTCCAGAGGAAAGTTAGGTCCAGGAAGATGGTAATGGGGGTGGATCTTAGGTAAGGGAGAAGGCCTTTATTGGCAGATCTGCTGAATATTCTAACTTCCGCCGGGATTTGATATGTAATCAGTGAAAACAATGTGGGAGCTTAGAAAATTTGAAATTTTTGCATGTTTGAGTGAGTAATTGTAGCAATCTTC
The DNA here is from genome assembly GCF_015732765.1 of Culex quinquefasciatus. Classification (NCBI taxonomy): domain Eukaryota; kingdom Metazoa; phylum Arthropoda; class Insecta; order Diptera; family Culicidae; genus Culex; species Culex quinquefasciatus. Next base: position 53,613,644 of record NC_051862.1, on the reverse strand, counting down.
ATTATTGTTATTTTTTATTTATTCATAAATGTATAAGAAAAAATTTGATTAAACAATCAAACATAAAACAACAGTTGTAATTGAAAACAATTACATGAATATCTTAAGTTCGTAAATGGATTATCCGAAGGTAAACATAAAAAACATAAAAATTAAACATAAAAATTGAGATCTAGAAAAAAGTGAAATTTTATCCATTGAGTTCTCGAATAATCGAGACTGGATTTTAAACAATAAAAAAAATGGATTGTAAACATTGCAGATTAAACATAAAATTGGACATATGGGTAATCCTACGCCAACTCACACAACAGTTGCTCCACCCCCTCTTCGATTTGCGTGAAACTTTGTCCTTAGGAGTAACTTTTGTCCCTGCTCACGAATCCGAGGTCCATTTTTCATATCTTCTTTCATTTTAGAACATGCGAAAAAAGAGGTGTTTTTCAATAAAACCTGAATCGCCTGAGACGATGATAAGATAGAAATTTGGTGTCAAAGGGACTATTATGTAAAATTAGACGCCCAATTTGATGGCGTACTCAGAATTCCGAAAAAAACTTATTTTTCATCGAGAAAAACACTAAAAAAGTTTTAAAAACTCTGGCATTTTCCGTTACTCGACTGTGAAAAAAATTGGAACATGTCATTTTATGGGAAATTTAATGTATTTTTCAAATCTACATTGGGTCATTTTTTCATTTAGAACAAAAAAAAACATTTTAAAATTTCATGTTATTTCTATCTTTGCAGGTTATCTTTGAGAGTGATGAACAATACGTTTTTTTTCGGAATTCTGAGTACGCCTCTAAATTGAGCGTCTAATTTTACATAAAAGTCTCTTTGACACCAAATTTCTATCTCATCACCGTTTCAGGCTGCATTTTTGCCTTCCTCACCTTACTGAGGAAAGGCTATAAAATCACTTGGAAAATGAACTTTTTGATTAGACCTTCTAGACCTACCTTTATTTGTACATATCGACTCAGAATCACCAGCTGAGCAAATGTCTGTGTGTTTGGCTGTATGTAGACATGTGTACCAAATCAATGTCACGGGAATATCTCGTCACAGGCTCAACCGATTTTGGCCGGAATAGTTTTAATTGATCCGTCTTAACGTCCCCTAAGTTGCTATTTACATTCATGCAGTTTTAGCATGTATTTAAAAAGTTATGTTAAAAAAACTGTTTCATATTAATTTAAAATTATGGTAAAAAGGGTGGTTTTTTCATGAAATCCTCACATGTTATATATTTTTAGAAAGAATATGAGAAGACCTTTTAGGTGGAGTAAGAATTTTCAAGATCTGACTTACCTATCTTAAATTACAAGCAGTTTAAAAAATGTCCTGAATTCACATAACCTCAACTGCTCGGGTCTAATCGCCACGAAAAAGCCGTGTAGAGGGATGCCATTTTCCTCAAAGGCCGTGTCTGTATAATCTTGAAAAAAGTCTGTAGGTAGTCTGTTATTTTTATTAGGACCTCTTAGGTGCTGCGATCACGTTAGGAGAGATCCATAAACCATGTGGACACTAGGGTGTAATATCAAAATCGATTTTCCAGCACAGCAATTTTTCAGTTCCTTTTGGGGTCCTAAACAACTCCCCAAAGTTTAGGAACGATTGGTTTAGTCCCCGCTTTGCGCAAAGCGATTCAATTTTCCATATAAATTTGTATGGGAAAAATCATTTTTTTGTATTTTTGTATTTAAAAAATCCAGGTTTCACGCTGTATTAAAACCGGATTCATATTCGGATGCTCTGGAAGGTGCTCTACAACTTTCCCGAAGAGAGTATGGTGCTAGCTTGTCCCTGAAAGAAGATACAGCGTCCTCAAAACTCGTCTAAAACGTGATTTTCGAGCAAAAAACACGTTTTAGACGAGTTTTGAACACGCTGTATCTTTTTTTAAGAGCAAGTTAGCACCATACTTTCTTTGAGAAAGTTGTAGAGCACCTTCCAGAGCATCCGAATATGAATCCGGTTTGAGTACAGCGTGAAACGTGGATTTTATAAATATCAAAATCCAAAAAAATGGTTTTTCCCATACAAATTTATATGGAAAATTTAATCGCTTTGCGCAAAGCGAGGATTAAACCAATCGTTCCCAAACTTTGGGGAGTGGTTAAGGACCCTAAAAGGAACTGAAAAATTGCTGTGCTCGCTAAATTTGGACAACTTTATTTTTTTCCATACAACCATGTTACACCCTAGTGGACACTTTAGGCGAGTTGGAATCACTCTATAAATGAGAGGAAGGCACCAACCACCTAAAGGTGGATTATGTAACGTTTTTTAAAAAACACCTCTTTTTTCACATGCTCAAAAATGAAAGGGGTCGTACCGCCCATCCGTCACGAGATATCAAAAAATAGACCTCGGAATCGAGATCAAGGACAAAAGTTACCCCTAAGGACAAAGTTTTACGCAAATCCAGAGCCGTACCTTGGGTCCACGGCGCCCTTGGCGAAGCATCAATTTGGCGCCCCTCCCAAATTTACAAGAAATTTGAAATTGAGGTTAATTTTCAATGATTGCTTCAATGAGTTTTGATTTTATAATTGCAATTGAAGACCTTAATATGGTTAAATTCAGAAACACAGTTATTTATTAATTTTTATGTTTAATTTTTAAATAATATTAGACAGGTTGATTTGAAAATTTATTGTGGGAATTGCGTTGGCTGAATCTTTCTCAGATTTCATAACACGATAATGAATGCTAGGTTTTATTTTTTATAAATTTATTTTTCAGATAAATGCACAGAATTGAACTGTAAATGTTGCTTTAATTTGTTGGCAAATTTGATATTTTTTTCTAAGCCTGTATAAATCTGATCTAGTATTAAATTTATTGTATAAGCAAAGAACTTTACCGAATTCGTAAAATAATTAGTTGATTTGGCCTTGGATTTCATTTTGGTGCAATAAGAGAAAAGAAAAAAATCTTTCTTCAAAATAAAAAAATAATTAGTCGATGCCCGTGTCCTCTTTCGCTTCATCTAGATAGGAATCCCAGCAAGCTTAGTACAAAAGAGCAAACCCCCATCGAAGTATAAATTTTCAACATGCAGCGGCAGAACCATATTTCGTCAAAATCAATTAAAGATCATTTAAAATCCAGCGCAATTCATGATGAAACTTATTTTAATATTTGGGCAAAAATATCAAGATAAGAAATTTTTATTCATTTTAAGTGATTCGCCCATACGAGGCTTGAGAATATTTATCATAATTTTATATTTATAATTATAGTTTGCATTGATTTTTTTGATCGGTATATTTTTAATTCGTGATATTAAATTTGATGTTTCAGAAAATTATTTTTTTAAGCAAAGCTATATCAATGTTTTCAAACCTTGAAAAAAATTTTTTTTTTGTTTTTAACTGAAAAAAAAAGTTTGAATCGTTTCTCATTACCAAAGCTTTTTAGACGATTAAAAAAGTAAACAACACCGGTTAAGCTAAAACTGGAAAAGTTGATCATTTTGTGTGCTCTGAAAAATATTTTTTTTCTTGAAAAAATAATGTTGGTCTTATTAGTGAAAATTTAAAGCAGTTTTCCTATTTCAAAACACTAGTATTTTGAAAAAAGCGTAGGCAAATTTCAATGCACGAATTTGCATTTAAAAGCGGTGTATGCACTTCGGAAGGAATCGGTCAAGAAAAATTTCAAATGGGCAGCAGCGGCAGCGAGAGCAAGCCAGAGAGGGTGAATAAGAGCCCAAAAAAAACGCTCCCTTTCCTTTGTTCTGCTGTTCGTAAAGCTGGAGGGGGGGGCGACATAAACTTTGAAAAATATTTGCAACGGCCTAAAATGTAAAAATAATTCCAATTTCAAAGAAGCTCGAAATATGACCATCATTTTTGGCTGATTGTGATTTACATCCAAATTAAAATAAGAAATAGTTGTAAATTTTTGTAGTCTGGAAGGTATTACTTAAACTTCTTTATACAATGTTCCAAACTTTAATGCTGTATTCATTTTGAGAAGCTCTTTTAGAACTCCTTGAACTTTCTGCCACTTAAGCGCCCCTTCATTGAAAAAAAAAAAAAATTCAAAAACACTTCGGTAGAAATATTCATATAATTGATTTTAACGCACCCAAATCATATTTTTTTATATTTTAAACCAAATTATCTAGTTATTTATAGTTCTACTTTATAATTTGGCACCCATTCTGTTGCAAATACCTAATGAGAATGTTATAACTGACATGAAAATTTTGTACTAACATCGATTTCGGCGCCCCCCAAGGGCTGGCGCCCTTTGCGGTCGCCAACTGCGCCAACCCCTAGGTACGGCGCTGCGCAAATCAAAGAGGGGTCGGGGCAACTTTTCCCGATTTCGTGTGAGTTGGTAGAGAATTACCCACACCCAGAACTGGGCATCGGCATACGAGAGAATAAAGAGCACGATTCGGTAGTAAAATGGTACTGTGTGCGGACTGAGAGGATAAATCCCGAAATTACCGAGAGTACTTTACTCATGGGTTCATTTTCAAAAAAGTTCATCTATGAAAAAAAAAATTACCGGTACCGAGACTCGAACCCAAGACCTTCGGCATATTCAACCGTGACTTTGCCGTATGGGCCACCGCGGTTCGATGACTAAGTGGCGGTCATTTGCCCATATAAGCCACTCAATAGGATGAACTGTTCCAATGAACGAATGAACACGCGAGAGGACTATACTCTCGCGAAATAGCACTTTCCTCACGTTTCATTTCGTGAGGACTATCCCCTCGTTCTTTAACTTTGGGTGCATATAACACAGTTTTGAATGAAATGAATGAAATGAATGAAATGAATGAAATGAATGAAATGAATGAAATGAATGAAATGAATGAAATGAATGAAATGAATGAAATGAATGAAATGAATGAAATGAATGAAATGAATGAAATGAATGAAATGAATGAAATGAATGAAATGAATGAAATGAATGAAATGAATGAAATGAATGAAATGAATGAAATGAATGAAATGAATGAAATGAATGAAATGAATGAAATGAATGAAATGAATGAAATGAATGAAATGAATGAAATGAATGAAATGAATGAAATGAATGAAATGAATGAAATGAATGAAATGAATGAAATGAATGAAATGAATGAAATGAATGAAATGAATGAAATGAATTAATTGAATGAAATGAATGAAATGAATGAAATGAATGAAATGAATGAAATGAATGAAATGAATGAAATGAATGAAATGAATGAAATGAATGAAATGAATGAAATGAATGAAATGAATGAAATGAATGAAATGAATGAAATGAATGAAATGAATGAAATGAATGAAATGAATGAAATGAATGAAATGAATGAAATGAATGAAATGAATGAAATGAATGAAATGAATGAAATGAATGAAATGAATGAAATGAATGAAATGAATGAAATGAATGAAATGAATGAAATGAATGAAATGAATGAAATGAATGAAATGAATGAAATGAATGAAATGAATGAAATGAATGAAATGAATGAAATGAATGAAATGAATGAAATGAATGAAATGAATGAAATGAATGAAATGAATGAAATGAATGAAATGAATGAAATGAATGAAATGAATGAAATGAATGAAATGAATGAAATGAATGAAATGAATGAAATGAATGAAATGAATGAAATGAATGAAATGAATGAAATGAATGAAATGAATGAAATGAATGAAATGAATGAAATGAATGAAATGAATGAAATGAATGAAATGAATGAAATGAATGAAATGAATGAAATGAATGAAATGAATGAAATGAATGAAATGAATGAAATGAATGAAATGAATGAAATGAATGAAATGAATGAAATGAATGAAATGAATGAAATGAATGAAATGAATGAAATGAATGAAATGAATGAAATGAATGAAATGAATGAAATGAATGAAATGAATGAAATGAATGAAATGAATGAAATGAATGAAATGAATGAAATGAATGAAATGAATGAAATGAATGAAATGAATGAAATGAATGAAATGAATGAAATGAATGAAATGAATGAAATGAATGAAATGAATGAAATGAATGAAATGAATGAAATGAATGAAATGAATGAAATGAATGAAATGAATGAAATGAATGAAATGAATGAAATGAATGAAATGAATGAAATGAATGAAATGAATGAAATGAATGAAATGAATGAAATGAATGAAATGAATGAAATGAATGAAATGAATGAAATGAATGAAATGAATGAAATGAATGAAATGAATGAAATGAATGAAATGAATGAAATGAATGAAATGAATGAAATGAATGAAATGAATGAAATGAATGAAATGAATGAAATGAATGAAATGAATGAAATGAATGAAATGAATGAAATGAATGAAATGAATGAAATGAATGAAATGAATGAAATGAATGAAATGAATGAAATGAATGAAATGAATGAAATGAATGAAATGAATGAAATGAATGAAATGAATGAAATGAATGAAATGAATGAAATGAATGAAATGAATGAAATGAATGAAATGAATGAAATGAATGAAATGAATGAAATGAATGAAATGAATGAAATGAATGAAATGAATGAAATGAATGAAATGAATGAAATGAATGAAATGAATGAAATGAATGAAATGAATGAAATGAATGAAATGAATGAAATGAATGAAATGAATGAAATGAATGAAATGAATGAAATGAATGAAATGAATGAAATGAATGAAATGAATGAAATGAATGAAATGAATGAAATGAATGAAATGAATGAAATGAATGAAATGAATGAAATGAATGAAATGAATGAAATTAATGAAATGAATGAAATAATCAAGTCTTGTGGTTCGTAATGCTTGACAAAAAGTTTTTAATCACTTTTTTCCAAAAATAAATAAATATTTAACTGGATTTATCCATTATAAAACCAAATCCCAAAAATTCAGTGACAACGACACCAAAAAAGACGACATCGCTAATGCTTATGCCATTTTCCGGGGACCACCAACACCAAATTTCAACCCTTGCCTTGGTTTAACGACACCCGAAAAAGGGTTGTTTATGTACCGAGACACCACGCCACCGTGATGTTACCAATCGCGCGTCGGAGTTGGGTGCTTCTATGTATTCCCTCTCACACACATACCACACAGGCAGAAGACACACGCACCACAAGTCCAGGCACGTATCCTTTTTATCCTTTTTTTCCACTCCTTATTTCTCGCGCCTCATACAAAGAGCGTGGTGGCATCTTCCTTCTTCTTGCTTGTATCTCTTCTTTGTGCTCTTATCAGCATCCTCCCGCCACGGGCTTGCCAGAACACATAACAAACACCGTCACACACATACACACGTGCACACGCGCAAGAAAATGGGTTCGTTTTTGGTGGTTGGTGGGTTGGAATTTTCTTAAATCTCCGCGTCTTACTTTTTATCTGTTTGGAGGAGTTTTTCGCTTAATTCCACCGCGTTTTCTTCCTCCTTTTCCTCTCTGAGGGTGCCTTTACCTCGACGTGCATTGGGTCTTTCGAAAAGATGGTGGGTATTAGCATTCAACTGCTCCTTGCCTCTGGACAGACGACTTTTGGACGGTTTTGAGAGCTAATATGGCACAATGAAGTGTTTACAAAACGTTGTGGACAGAATAAAAACTTCACTTTTTAGATACTTAGGGGGTTAAGCTGAGAGATAAAACTCCATTTTCAATGTCAAATTGTAAAATTTACAAATTGAAATTAAAAAAAAAATACTTGACATTAAGCTTTTCTTCAACACTGCTAAATAAATAATAAAAGACAAAAAAATGATTCTTTTGTCGAAATTGTCCGTGATTCTAGAGAAAAGTCAATAGGAGATTGCTTGAAAAAAGATATTTATGTTAGTCATAACAATTTTTCGCAAAAATAAAATTGACTCCAATTTCAAAATAAATCCAAAACCTACAACATTTTACAAGTTCTATGCTTACTTTTCATTAGCAGCGCCTGATTGATTGCTGATCTTTGTTTATCTAGTTGCTTGTTCACGTTCATGAGATATCCGATACCCCAAATCAAAATCACCTCCAAATTAATGTTGACGTTTAATCAGACACATTGTTCTGTACGAAGGCGGCCGCGTTCTGAAAGACGTTGTTTTCAAAACCAAACCATCCCCCCCTAAAACCACCCTCACTAAGCCGTGGTGGAGCTCCCTCACAGGAGGGAGTAATACATAAATTTTCATCAGTCAAGACAACAACAGCACCACCCATCCAACCCAAAATCGCCCTGCCCGTCCAAAGAAGACGTCGTCGTTGATGACCGCCGATGTGTTGTACGCACTTCGTCCTTCCTCCTTGGAACATCTCTCGGCATCAGCTCCGGCTCATATATTTACATAGAGAGCATAAAGCTGCCACCACCCTGCGAGGAGGAGGGGTGGTCAACCCCTTTTCAACCCCCTCTCCCTTTCATCCCCATTTGGGGGGTGGCTCAAGAAAAGGCGCTTTAATTTTTCTCAACTTATTTTGCTTTTAATTCCTTACCATCTTCTTCTTCTAGTTGTTTGTTGTACGCCCACCAAACTGGCTGGCAAGAAGATAGGACAGATTGTGTGTATGTGTGCCTGTACGTGTGCTTGGAGCGAGCAAAATTTCCATCTCGCGATGCCTTGCATGATGTGCTACCTATTTGAAGGCAGTTAAGGCCGAGTTTTAAATACTTTTATTTCAAATTTAAAATGGTGCGTGATACAACTAAATTAATGTTTGACAATTTATAAAACTGCCTTTCAATGAAAAAAATAAGTGAGACTCCACTCTCCCCTAAACCAGTACGTTCTGCTCATATTCGCATAACAAACAACGCATTCTGAGAAGTTCCACGGCAATGCAAAGTAGAGTGAGGGAGTGAACCACTCGAGACTTTGACTTGGAGCCATGACCACCGTCCTCGGCAACTCTCGCTGACTCTTCCCTTTCCCCATCATGCAAATGATTTCTTAAGCCGCTCTCCATTCGTCTTTTCCACTCTTGACTACTCCTCGCGCGTTACACATTTTGTTTTTCTTGAAAAAGTTTTTCCTTTCTCCCTCTCTCACTCTGACTCCTCTGCCAAGTCCACTTTCTTGACTGCGATGCTCTCTCATTAGACTACTCGTACCACACGCGAAACTGCCCCGGAAAATCCTTGCTAGTTTAGGGTGGTTCATAGACTTAAAAGACAATGTAGCCATGGAGCGCTTGATGACATGAAAGAGGCAGAGCACAAACATATTCTTCTTTCTGACCATTTGCTAGAGAACGAGTCAGAAGATATGAGTTTTGGGCAATATTGATATACGAGATTGCTGCAAATCTATTGCAAAATGTTTAATTTATTGAAGCAAATCCACTATGACAGATTTTGGTATATTTTTTTCTGTGGGTGTCAACAAGTTTTTTTGTTTATTATTTGTTTATGTTTATTGCAAATTTATGGTCAACTACAATATTGAGATGATTGGTTTGAAATTATTTTCATTTTCGTTTAGGACGTTGCAAATATTATTTGAAGTTTATGTCCCTCGACTCTGGCCAAAATCGAGGGAGAGGGGCGGCAAAAACCTTGATATCAAAATTTGAATGAAAAAAGTGTTTTAAAATGTATTTATTTTAGGTAGATAACATAAGTTTTCGAAATATCATCATCAGGAGTGACATTGGATCTGGGGGTGATATTGGGTCATACAAAAATGCTGAAGTTTGTATGACCCAATTTCACCCCCCAGACTCAATGTCACCCCTGATGACGGTACAATGGGTAAAAAAGGTTCGACGAAAAAAAACATTATGCAGTATTGTACAACGGAATTTCACCAAAATTCAAAATAGTTATGATCGAAACCAAACATGCTAAATATGATTCAAAACGTAGAAAAACGCATTTTAAATTGTTTTCAGTTGATTAGACCACTATTTCCATTCAAATATAGATTTTTTTTTTTTTGAAGAAAAAAATCAACTTGGCAAAATGGCAAAATGCAAAGTATCTTTTCGGCTGAGGACGCCAAATTGTTTAAGAGTGCACAGCAATCAAGGAAGATGTCGTCTTCTTATTCCAAAATTTTCAAACTTATGGACGAACTTAGAATCCTACCACAACCTAATTGCAAAAATGGTCGAACTTTGTCGTGAATGTTTTCATAGGGGATGAATAAAAATCATTTTTTTATTCAATCCCTAAAGTTTTCGTAGGGAATGAATAAAAAAATGATATCGATAGTTCCTGTATTTTTGAAGATACTTAAATTCCTATAACAAAAATGATGTGCACCGTAAAGGGGGCGACATATCTATATTTTTTTACGAAACTTGTTAGTTGACGACTAATCTACAGCTCAGCCAAGAAGAAAAGAATTTACAATTTAATTAGACTTTTTCAGCATCAAAGTTTTACATAAATGGGTCTGATAATGCTAAAATTTAGAAGGCATAAGGAAAAAACATGAAAATAAAATCTTTTGTATTTAATATAAGTTAATACTACGAAAAAAACAAGCTGCAACAATGTTTTGAAGGAACAATTTATAAAATAAATGGAGTGAGAATTTCAATAAAAAGTTCAAATAGAAAAAAAAAATCAAAGTATCGTTATGCCACACTTCAAACACCAAAGTTGCAAAATATTTGAAAGTACCTTAAATTATGTTGTAGAACTCTCAAATAAATTAATATATATAAATAAAAATCAAACGAATCAGTTTTTGTTTCGATAACAATTTGAAGAACATCATAAAACATCAAACAAAAATGTTGAGAAATCATTGAAAAAAATACTGATCTTCCTAATTATTTTATTAGGCATTTTATGCATTTTTGATAATGATACGATTATTATCCCACAACCTCAGCAAATAATTTAAAAATGTTGTTTACTAATTTGATGCTTTATTTCAACTCATTACTATCCAGCTTAAAAGATGAAATTATATAAGATAAGAGTTACTTAAATAAGATTAGATTTTATTTGATCAAGATTAAACTAGTTAATATAACATATGATTAAGATCAGGTTAGATCAGATAAGATTAGATTAAGAATAGATTGAAATGGATGAGAATAGATTAGAAAATATTCGAATAAATTATAATGGATAAGATTAGACTAGAAATATGAATATATGAAAAAAGATTAAAATTTATAAGCATGGATAAGAATAGATAAGAATAGATTAGATTAGATTAGAACAGATAAGAACAGATTAGAACAGATTATATTAGATTACAGTCATCCCACATATTCGGAACGGTTTCCAGATCGGCCAATGTTCAAAAAATCATTGCAAATCGATGATTGAAGTTAATAATTCGCTTTTATCTTCATTTGAAAGCTTTTATTGTGATCTTTCGAATGCTGTATCGAACATCTTCAAATTTTAACTTTTATATGAAGTTTTTGAAGAATTACTTTGACCCTTGAAATCCACAAATTCGGAACGCTTTTTCCTTACGAATGCAAACAAACTTTGGATCTCTCCAGGAGTACATATTTATTACCAAATAATGACTTCACTTACTGAAACCAATGAAACTCAAGCTTTGTGATGTTTTATACATGGTTTGATAACATTTTGTGTGAAAATATCAGTTAAGTTCAGGTGTTCCACAATTGTGGGAAGCACAATAACATCCCACAATTATGAAACAGGCCATTTAGATGCAGTGTTTTGCTGCTCTGGACAAAATAGTCTTGGAATGAAGTTTTTGTTCAAAAAGTACAACTTTTACTAGTGAAATAGCAAGATAATGTCCAAATGAAGGTTCTAAAAATAGTAAGGTCAACAGAAAAGCTACTTTTGGCATGCTATTGACAAATTATCATTAAAGTGTTCCGAATTTGTGGGTGTTCCGAATATGTGGGATGACTGTAGAATATATTAGAATAAATTAGAATAAATTAGAATGGATTAGAATAAATTATAATAGATTAGAATAGATTAGAATAGATTCGAAAAGATTAGAATAGATAAGAAAAGATAAGAATAGATTAGAATAGATAAGAATGAATTAGAATGAATTAGAATAAATTAAAATAGATAAGAATCTATCTTTATAGATAATAGATTAAAATAGATTAAAATAGATTAGAATAGATAAAAAAAAGATAAGAACAGATTAGAATAGAAGAGATTAGAATAGATTAGAATAGATTAGAAAATATTAGAATAGATAAGAATAGATTAGAATAGATTAAAAAAATAAGAATAGATTAAAAAAATAAGAATAGATTTGAATAGATTAGAATAGATAAGAATAGATTAGAATAGATAAGGATAGATTAGCATGGATTAGAATAGATTATAATAGATTAGAATAGATTAGAATAGATTAGAATAGATAAGAAAAGATTAGAATAGATTAGAATAGATTAGAATAGATTAGAATAGATTAGAATAGATTAGAATAGATTAGAATTGATTAGAATAGTTTAGAATGGATTAAAATAGATTAGAATAGATTAGAATAAATTAGAACTGATTAGAATAGATTAGAATAGGTTAGAATAAATTAAAATTGGCCAGAAAAGGTTAGAATAGATTAGAAAAGATTAGAATAGATTAGAATAGATTAGAATAAATAAGAATAGATTAGATTAAATTAAGTTAGCATAAGCTTTTTTTCAGATAAACATTTTGAACCAATCACATTCGAATTTGGTGATATTTGTTTACAAAGTTGTTAAAGGGATAAAGATGTTAATGGGATTGTCCACGATCCATACAAAAAAAAGATGTTTTATGTATGGACAACTGTCCACGAAGGGAGGGGGGGGGGGTGTTAACAACTTCTCAAAAGAAGTGTTCACGTGGTTTATGGATGGTCCCTTAGAAAAAAAGCATTATAGATGAGTTAATTTAAGGACCCAACCTACTGTCAAATGAGACAATATTCATGATTTATTTTTTGGTTATTTTTTGAGCCATTCATTAAGAAAATCTAGCAAAAATCGAAAGAAATGTAGCATTGGAATTATCGAAAATAATTAAAACATCACCCTAACTCCCCCCACATCAACGCATGCTTTCCACCCAGACTCCAAACCGGTCGAGCGCGCGTGGGTGGTGGAAGGAGTAATGAAGGCAAAGAGGAAAACACATCGCGCACAAACAGCACCAGAAAAAAAAGAAAATTAAAAGTATTTCTGTGTTCGTGTGCGCTCTCGTGTCTTCTTCTTGTGCTGCTTCGCGTGTGTCTGCCACGCGTAAATGAGAAAAAGCCAAGACCAAGTTCTTAATAAGATGTAGACGACTCTGAGAGGGCAGAAGCAACGGCACAGGAAGGGGGATGCTGGGCGCCGTCATAGCAACCAGGACTCATATAAGAAACAACGTGGTCTGTTGGTTTGGGTGGACGAAAAAAGCCAAGACGGTGGAGTTTTCTGGGGTGGTGCGGTTACAGAGGAAGGAATCGGGGGGAGGTTTCTTTTGATTTTTCGAGGAAATTAATGGACAGGGTGCACCAGTTTGGGGGATGAGTTTGACAGGAGGTGGAAAAATTCTTTACTAAAAAGGGCTGATAGTATCAAAGGTCGGGGGATGCTAATGAAGAAGTTGGCGTGCGAGCAAAAGGGATCAAAATTAGGCATAGTACTGTTGTTTTTTTATAAGAATATTCATTTAAATTAAGAAAAACAAGTTATTTTAAAAAGAGATAAGCAAAGCATTCAGTTCAATATTTGTGACATGTATGGACAAAAGCTCAGAATAGTAATTTTTGCCAAGAACATCAAAGTCCATTATACAATTTCGTTTCAAGTTAATTAGGCCAATCAAAGTTTTCTAGAATTCCACTTTTGATTGTTTATTACTTACCAAAAACGAAAAATTATTCAATATTATTATTGATCAACTTATAATAATTTGATATGATTTGAAGTAAACTAAGCTGTTTAACAATAAAATCTATTTGAAGCGAACCTTACAAACTCTGTTAAAAAAGTTTTTTTTTCTTTTCATTCGTTTGTTAAATTGCACAGGTAATAGAGATCGTAATAAGACACATTTTTTGAGATAATGTTGTGAGATGTCACCAATTCTAGTTACTAATTAAAAACTCTTTTCAATAAAAGATGTATTCCAACCAATTTGGAAGATGTTTTCCTCAAGATACATAAAAGCAATTCCACCGAAAGAGCACGATTGGACGCATAACACACATACACGAACCGTGGAAAAACTTCACGCAGGTCTATATATTTCCCACCCTTCTCCCTCAGAGAGGGACGAAGATGGCACGCACACACAGAGTACATAAAAACATACACACCCACGTACGCACTCAGCCAGAAGAAGAAACTCGCCGCTGTGATAAGACGTAGCGAAAGGGTTGCGAAAATCGTCTTGTACATACACATAAATTAAATTGCCATGGCAAAAGCGTCATCTTAGGTAGGGTGATTGCGGGTGGTGGGTGGGAGGGGGGCGTGTGGGATTTTTAATACACGAAGCATATAAATAATTCAGCGTTCGTTCGCCGGGACTGTTTTGCTCCCTGGCAGATTCGTCGTCCCGCAGCGAATGAAACTTTGATGCTGATGTGCCGCCGTTGCCGGGTTGCTGCTGATGATGATAATTTGCCATGGTGGCCACGCTGCTTGATTATGAAAACGAGCTTCGGAACGAGCTTAACTGGTTAGGGGTGGTGTGTGTTTGTTAAAAAGTGTCTTCCCCCCGTTTTCATCATAAGAAGAAGGGTTTGGGCGCGCCATCTTAATTTTCTTGTTAACGGGGTTGTTTGTCTCCAGCTAATACTTGAGTTGAAGCTGGCAGTTGCAAAATTGGAGAAGTTGTTTGCTATCAATTGAAAAATAAACATTCTTACTGAGTTTTGTTTGGTAACTGAACAATCAATATAAACATGAAATTTTAAAAATATATAAAAACATTTTTTGCCTCCCAAAAAAGGTGGAACGGTAACTTCAACTCACTGCACTGCACTGGTTCTCGGACCTAACTCAACCAATCAAGATGATGCTTCTATCAAGTGATTTGTTAGGATGTCTAGATGATTCTAGAACTTTGGCGAACTTAATTTGAACAAATTTGTAATTTCTGCGACCGAAAACATCGTTCTACCTTTTTTAAAAGGACTGCCTCCGCGGAATTTTTGGCGAAGTTTTTTTTACACGCGAAAAAAAAAGCTCGAACGATGTTTTTGATTGCAAAAATTACAAATTTGTTCAAATTAAGTTCTGCCAAGCTCTAGAATCATCTAGACATCCTAACAAATCACTGGAAAGAAGAATCATCTTGATTGGTTGAGTTAGGCCCGAGAACCAGCGAGTTGAAGTTACCGTTCCAACTATTTTGGAGCCTTGGGCGTTGGAATATTTAAAAAAATATTTTGAGTATAAGTTATTTTATTCAACTTTTTTGAAAAAAGTTTGATAGGGGAACTATTCCCTTTTTCAGCCTATTTCTATTATCGGCCTATCAGCACTTTGATCACGAATTACAGCTTTCATAAAGTGTTTTTGACTGTTCCAAAGTAATAAGGCCGTTGCAAACATTTTTCAAAGTTTATGTCCCTCGGCTCTGACCAAAGTCGAGGGGGGAAAAAATAAAAATACATAAAAATTTAAATTATAAGCCTAGGTTTCAACATTTGGATGAAAAAAGTGTTTTAAAATGCTTTTTACATGCGTACAGTTGCTTTCCAATCATTAGTTTTGAAAATATCGAGGTATTTACGGATTTTTTTGGTATTTCATGAAAATTTAAAATGTTTTCAAAGGAGTTCAAACATGCTAAATATGATTATAAACGCGGGAAAATGCATTTAAACTGATTTTTAGTTGGTTAAACTTTAATTTTCATTAAAATGTTGAAGTTTTTCGAAATTTTTTTTATTTTGCCCCCTGATTTTACAGGCCAACTTTGAAGGGGGTGACATAAACTTTGAAAAATATTTGCAACGGCCTAAATAGCTCAAATAAAAGTGAGCAAGCAACTCTCCATTGTTCATACATCTGAAAATGTTGATTTAATAGCGGAAAACGGCAAAAGTGAAGAGAATTGTTTGAACGGCTTAGAGTGATTAAAATGGGTATACTTCTTTATATTTAGAAAAGAAATTTGGATACGCCATTTCCAAATGATTATTACAAATTCTGGAATTATCAATAATAAATGTTAAACTTGCTAAACGAAATTGACTTTAAAGCTTTCGGCCACTATTGCTAGTACCAACCACTAATGTCTTACTTTTATCTACAAGAACTTTGTCGTTCTGAGCTTCTAAGGGAGTTCTACAAGAGCTCTTCAAGAAAGCTACAGCATAGCAGTTTGGACCGCGGTAGGATAAAATTCTCTTCAAAACTTTTTCAGGAATTTGGAAGAGTACTTGAAGAGAGTTTTATCCTACCGCGGTCCAAACTGCTATGATGTAGCTATCTTAAAGAGCTCTTGTAGAACTCCTGGAAAAAAATGTTACTTGGGTATACAAGTATGGCACGGTGTGACGGCGCCAAATGCCCATAATTAACGTGCCCACGTACAAAAATTGAAATTGCGAGCCAATGTATTAACAGTTGAATGAAAAAAATAAAATGTTCTAACATACAAATTACAAACTCAAGACGAAAAATTCCGCAAGTCTGATATTAGGCACCAAGACACCTTTCCCGAAATTTTGCGGCATATATCGAAATATTTCGTCGGGGGGGTCTAGAGCAACTTTGTTTTTTTTTAGATTTTTCATCGATTTTATAGGATTTTTTTCAGAAAAGTCACTGAATATCGATGGGTTCATGTGCATATCCATCAAATTTCTAAAGAATATGCCTTAAGAGACTCCTAATAGCATAATTCACCAATATTTGACCCCCAAAAAATGTTAGTAATACCATATTAACCACATTTCTAGCTTTCTTTGAAGAAACCCAAAAATCCAAGTTGGAAACGTCAAAATGACCGAATATTTTTTTTTTCTTTGCAAAATTTGTCATGAAATTACAGGAATTGAATGCCCGGTTACAAATTTGTGCATAAAACACTGCTAAACTGAGAATATTTTATTTATTAGCTTTTTATTACCCAAATGGATCCCAACATTATTTGTTTAATCCTCTGGCATATACCACTATGACATTTTAAAACATTTTCGAATCAATCACATTGTAGCGAAAAGTTTTCTGAACAAGTTTCATAAATAGTATCTATTTTGGTCCAATATAAGCAGAGATATATTCGATTTCGTAAAATAAAAAGTGAATTTCTCCAAAATTTTTGAATTCAATTCCCATTCAAACAATGAACACCGCTCATTCATTTTTTTATAATTATAATAAAATTTCTATAAAATCGAAATAAAAAACAATCAAAAAAGGTTGCTCTAGACTGCTCTAGGCGGTTTTGTTTTGGAGATAATTTACCAAATTTAATTTATAAAATCTACACAAAAAAATGATGGTAATATTCATCAGAAGATGGTGACAGATTTTGTGGCAAAATAAATGATAAATTTTACCCCAGAAAATGATGAATTTTCATCAGTTTTTGATGAATATTCATCAGGTTCACATTTTTACACATTTTTTATGTAATATTACACAAATAAAGAGGTAATATTCAACCTACCAAATTTGCAACATTCCAAAATTAAACTTTTTTTTCTGTGTGAATAAAATAAAGACAGCTGAATCGTGAATTTGTATTTTTTTTAAAAACCAAAACCAAATGGGAATAAATATTTTGTGTTAGGGTAAATGTTTTGTATCATGAATCATTCCTTTGTGGACCATCATTCAGTGAGGTACTCCTGGATTTTAGCTCCTGAAAAGTGCTTAAAAAGTGCAAAAATGCCTCAGGGCAAGAAAAAGAGGCGGTCCTCACCAGCAGGATCGGCAGATTTGAAGAAGCTAAAGAATGCTGAAGCGCTACCTGCAAAGCCAGGCAGTTTGGGCAAGGACGCTCAAAATTCGTCTGGAAACCAGTTCGCTACCCTCCCTGTGGACGTGAGCGAGAAGGAAGAATTTGAACGACGGGAAAAGTTGCCACCCATTTTTGTGAAATTCCCATATTGTTTTGGTCACCGAGAACTGATGTTAATTTAATCTAATCGGTCTTTATCGGTGAAATCTGACGCAAATTTTAGAAGAAAGATAATGAAATTTTTAGGTGGATAGTTCGACTAGGAGTCATATGGGAATAAAAAGTTTTCGGATAAAAGAAAAGTAAATTAGAACTGTTCTATTTATGGAGCGCAAGGGTAATGCAGTACGGCTTTGTCTTGAATACCAAGCTACCAGAGCAAGGCTCAAGACACATCCCAGAAATATCCGAACGCAATAAATGTCATCGATAGAACCAAAGTAACGTGCCGGTTGTATGTATAGGCGGTGTGCGATCATTTCTTTTGGCCGTCCGGGAGTCATATGGATGACGCTGCAGGAATAAGTTGTCTCTGTACATTTACTGTGTGTTTCGCTCAGTACTTGTACAGAGCCAAATTAGAAGGCTAAAAGACTTGATAACACACACATACTTCCTTAAATGGCCCTTCGCTGACTTAGTTTCCGTCCTTTATATCTTCTTCTATGACTCCTAGTCGAACTATCCACCTAAAAATTTCATTATCTTTCTTCTAAAATTTGCGTCAGATTTCACCGATAAATACCGATTAGATTAAATTAACATTTTTGTGAAAACATCGTCATCGGATTCGGTGCGAAAGTGGCTGACCGGGTTTATCAAATCTAGTGCTTTACGAGCTTCCATTCGCTTGTGTGCTGATGGACTCAAAATTCTGCTACCTGTAGTGAATGAGTGTGGCAGAGAAGAGAGAGCGTTCATGTAGCGAAATGAGAGAGCAGGTCAGCCGAGAGAGAAGTTGAGAATGTGTGCGTGAGAAAAAGAGAAATAAATCAGTCGTGTGTTTTGTTTGGGCATGAAAAGACGTGTGTTATTATTTGTGTCCGAAATAAAAGAAATTCGAAGGAAATCGGGCGAAAGTCACGACAATTGCTAATTATTTACATGTTTCGGGATTATTATTCAAGCGAGTCATCAACTAATGAGCAAAAGAAAATGTTGCCGAAAGTTGGGAGCAGTTTTGTATCGAAAGCACCGTGAAAAAGTAAGCGAAAGTGAAAAGTTGATTTCGGCGATATTCATTAAGCGTTTGAGGGTTTCTCGCGTGTGCCACTGTGTGTGCCACCAAATGACGAGAAATGGCCTCGCAAAATGGCATAAATTTGCATGCTTACTTGAGGCGGTGCTGTTGCAGGTAAGTTTATAGCCTAAACTGTATTTTTGGAGCTTTAATCGAGCATTGAACTCTCCATATGACGAAGATAGGTGTTTGATTAGAAAGGGTATATTTCCCATACCTCTTTTTTTTTTGAGTAAAAATGTGAACCTGATGAAAATTCAACAATTTCTGGGATAAAAATTAAAAAAAAAATTGACACAAAATCTGTCACCATTTCCTGATGAATATTACCATTTTTTTCTGTAAAGAATAGATATTTGAACGGGCTTAAAACATTTCTTTTTGTCATTTTTATATGTTGGCAAGATTAGCTCATTCCCAGTCATGGCGTTCTAGCAGGATTCTAGCATAAGTGCATCTCCAGCGCGGGTAGCAAACATCGAAGCAGGATAAATGTTATCGATTGTTGAAGTTGGTTGGAAGTTGGTGAAAGAGTTTTTAGATTTTCAATCTTTTTTGTTGTAATGATTTAAGAATCGATGGGCTCATAACCTACACGACTAAAATTTGAGTTCATGATTAGATTAAGGAAAGATTTAGTAAAAGATAATGTTATCAATTGTTGAACAAGTTGGTAATAGAGTATTCAGATTTTCAATCTTTTTGTAGTAATGATACAGAATCGATAACCTACATGACTTAAATTTGAGCTCGTGATTGGATTTCAGGAAATATATATTAAAAAATTGACATTATCGATTGTTGTGTAAGTTGGCGAAAGATTTATCTGATTTTCAATCTTTCAAGTGATGATTCAGGAATCGATAGGCTCATAACCTACACGAATTAAATTTGAGCTCATTATAAGAAAATGTTATCAATTTTTGACCAAGTTGGTAGAAGAGTTTTCAAATTTTCAATCTTTACGTAGTAATGATTTAAGAATCGATAGGCTCGTAACCTACACGACTTAAATTTGAGCTCATGATTGGGTATCAGGGAAGTTTTTTTAATATAAAATTATCGATTGTTAGACAAGCTGCAAGTTGTCATGGTTATTTTTCAGAGTTTCTTCTTGGAGTGATGGTTTAAGAAATGATAGACGCGGAGCCAACACGATCTAATTTTTTTATTCAAAATTCTTAGAAAAATCGGGCGAAAGTCACGAAAATGGTTGGAATTCATAATTTAGTATATTATCGATTGTTGAATAAGCTGGTAAACGAATTGTTTGGATTATCAATGATTAAATGATTTAAGAAACGATAGGTTTGTAACTTTCACGACTTAAATTTGAGCTAATTCGATTCAGGTAAGATATATTTATATATATAAATATTATCGATTGTTGGAAAAGTTTGTGAAAGATTTTTTTTTTCCTGTTATTTGAAGTGATGATTTATGGATCGACAGGCGCATAACCTTTACGACTTAAAATTGAGGTCATGATTAGATTTCAGGGAAGATTTGATAAAAGGTCAATTTTATCAATTTTTTAGAAGGGAAAAGAGTTCTCAGGTTTTTAAAATTGTTCAAGTGATGATTAAAAGATTGATAGGCGCACAACCTGCAAGACTTAAATTTGAGCTTATTATTAGATTCAGGGAAGATGTAGAAAAAGATGGATATAAATGATTGAACAAGCTGGTAAAGGAATTGTTTAAATTTTAGATTTTTTATGTGATGTATAAAAGAAACAATAGGCTTGTAACCTACAGTTCTTGGATTTAAGCACCAAATTAAATTTCTGGGATGATTGTAGGTTACAATTCTTGAATTCTTGTTACAATCAATTAATTTCACGATAACATTCGAAGTTGTCGTTTCTTTTTATTTCTTTAATTTCAGGTAACCATGTTGACGTAGGGGTTTTGGCTGATATGGATACCGGAGAAGCATTTGCCGAAGCCGAACTCGGAGATGGGCAGAGTTTCCTGACAACCAAGGATCACCAAGCTGATGTTAATCTGTAGATGAATTTGTGATTGAATTTTTAGAGTAGGAGAGAACGAGGATGTAGTGAATGAGTGTGGCAGAGAAGAGAGAGCGTTCATGTAGCGAAATGAGAGAGCAGGTCAGCCGAGAGAGAAGTTGAGAATGTGTGCGTGAGAAAAAGAGAAATAAATCAGTCGTGTGTTTTGTTTGGGCATGAAAAGACGTGTGTTATTATTTGTGTCCGAAATAAAAGAAATTTGAAGGAAATCGGGCGAAAGTCACGACACTACCTACCAGAAAGGATTACAACTACGTTCGGGATTTCCTGAACAACACAAAGATTGAATACTACAGCCATGACGATCCAGGTAAACGCCCCATGAAACAGGTCCTCCGAGGCCTGTACGACATGGATGTGAATGTGCTGAAAGATGAGCTCAAAACTCTTAAGTTGAACGTGATCGAAGTCTTCAAGATGACGAGACACAAAAAGGACATCAAGTATCGTGATCAACTGTACCTGGTTCATCTCGAGAAAGGATCGACAACGCCGTCTGAGCTGAAAGCAGTTCGGGCAATTTTCAACATCATCGTGTCTTGGGAACGTTATCGTCCAGTGCACCGTGACGTGACACAATGTTCGAACTGTTTGCATTTTGGGCATGGTGGAAGGAACTGTTTCATCAAGAGTCGTTGTGCAACCTGCGGAAGTGAGCACAAAACTCAAGCTTGCGAAACAATCAACGAGAACATCGAAGCGAAATGCTTCAATTGCGGCGGCGACCATTCTACCAAGAATCGGAGCTGCCCAAAACGTGCTGAATTTGTGAAAATTCGGCAGCAAGCGACGACGAGGCACCAACCAAATCGTCGCAAAACACCACCAACTTTCACGGACGTGGATTTTCCTGCTTTGGCGTCACCAGGAGCAGGATCTACTCGAGTGGTTCCAAATCTGCAGCCGGAAAAAAAACGGAATCGACGTAACACCTTATAATGTGGCCCTCTTAAACCTTGCGGTTTCGTCAACGGATCCACAGGCGTGTATCGTTCTTTTTGCGACAAGACTCCGCCTCCCGGGTCTCCTAAGTGTGAAGGTATGGGCACGGGGAGAGGGCACCGAATACCTATATTTACAGTTAGATTTTTTTGCGTCCGCCCCGGGATTCGAACCGGCAACCTCTGGATTGTAAGTCCAGTGCGCGGTCCGATTGATCCACACAGGCAGACAACCAAATCTGCAGCCATTGCCGTTGAATCAGCGGCAAAGAGTTGCAGAGCATACAACACCTCCAGGCTTCAGTCAGCAACCGAGGGAAAACCAACCAACATCAATGGGAAAACCAACCAACATCAACGGGTGAAGGCAGTAGTGACCTGTTTTCACCACAAGAACTTCTGAACATTTTCATCGAGATGACAACAACTCTGCGTGGGTGCAAAACTCGCCAGGAACAAGTAAGAACTCTTGGAGCATTCATCTTAAAATACAGTTCGTAGTTTACTCGTTCTAGTGATTTTGAATATTTCAATGGATTTATTTGTTTAGTTTTAGGTTAGGATTAGTTGTTAAAGTGATTTTTTTTTCTTTTTTTTTACCCAAATGTATTCAATTCAATGCAATAATGTAAAACAATTTCAAGCAAATAAATAAATGTGATCAGTTAATAATGAAACGAAAAATACAACAAAGATGAAAAGCATTATGCCATACCACTTATCATGTAAAAGAAATGTAATTATTATAAGAATGTTCAATAAAGACATATTTAATTTCAATTTCAAAAATTTTGTATCATGAACTAGTGCTAACTTTATCAGTAACTTTCCTGTATACAATTATTCTTAAATAGCAAATTGATTCGGGGACAATTAACTTGAAGACGAATGGTAAGAGCATTTCCTTAAAAACAAGAGAGGCAAAATTCATCAACAACCTTAAAGAATAAAAAACAGTAGGTTTAACTAATAATAAGCCCTCAATATTCTCACTACAATAAATAAAAGTTTTTTTTTAACAAACAATCAAAAAACAAACATTTTAAAAAGCTTTGCAAAACAGCATCCACCGTTTACCCCTTTTACCAGCTTTTACCCAACCTTCTAGATTCGTCCTCATTTGATTGCATTTATGTAAATTTCCCCATAAACCTCTACGCGCTTCATTCATGCTCATTTCATTTTCCAATCTTTCTATGGCAACCAAATTCGATTTCATCTCCCGTTCACCCTTTGGCAATTTCCAATTCGAACCGTTCAACTTATACCTCTATCGCGAGGTTTTTAATTTCGAGAAAATTTTATGTAAATTGTTTGTGCAAGAATGTTTATGCTCACCGACGGGCAAACAACAAAAAAGGGGTAACCACACCACACACACACACCTGGTGTCCCTGCTTCCAGCAGCGGTGGGTTCAAATAACTCATTAAATGGCTGCTGGAATTTGAGAGTTTACCCGGGCGCGCGCCAAGCAGTCCTCGGGGGGGCGTCCATTAATTTCGTGCTGTGTTATCACTAAAAATTCGAGCTCTGCAAAGCAAAGCACTTTTTCGGGAACTTTTATCTTGAGCACGCTAGATATCAACTTTCTAACGAACGTTCAATATTTATTTCGCTGATTTGGGGGGAAAATTTGCTCGTTCTTTCTTCAAGCCATAAAAATTTGATTCGTGTTTGAAAGAAGAGGGTGGTGTTGATTGTGGGTGGGAGTTTGCGAAGATGGCACCCCCTTCGTTATTTTGAGGGAAATACCAAACCGAAAGGATTGAAGCACGAGTACATAAGAGACGCACATTCGCTCATATACTTACTTACTGGAAAAAAGGGGTAGAGCACGCAGGAATAAACAAACGCGCGACGCGAGATGAAAGGATTCAATTTGAGCTGAACGGAATGGCACGGGACGCGCACACGATGGTTACCAACCCCCCCCCGATATGGTGAGGGAAATCTTACCCTTTTCCGTGTGGGTGGGCTTTTAACTTTGGTGAGGCTTTTGGGTGGTGGAGGATCGATCGGAAATGACAGTAAACAGGATGGATGAGATTACGTAATGAAGAGAATTGCGTAGAAATTTAAGCTGGATCTGAAGCAATTACAGTCACTTGTTTTTTGTATATTTGTTAGGCAATTGAAATTTTGTAAACAAAATCAATTGAAACATTTTTGATATTAAATTAATTCGGTTAATTATATTTGAATTTTCATTGAAATAAAACTATAGTAAAATATTGCATTTGTTTTTGTGTAATTCTCCGCCAACTCACACAGCAGTTGCCCCGACCCCTCTTCGATTTGCGTGGAACTTTGTTCTAAGGAGTAACTTTTGTCCCTGATCACGAATCCGAGGTCCGTTTTTTGATATCTCGTGACGGAGGGGCGGTACGACCCCTTCCATTTTTGAACATGCGAAAAAAGAGGTGTTTTTCAATAATTTGCAGCCTGAAACGGTGATGAGATAGAAATTTGGTGTCAAAGGGACTTTTATGTAAAATTAGACGCCCGATTTGATGGCGTACTCAGAATTCCGAAAAAACGTATTTTTCATCGCAAAAAACACTAAAAAAGTTTTAAAAATTCTCTCATTTTCCGTTACTTGACTGTAAAATTTTTTGGAACATGTCATTTTATGGGAAATTTAATGTACTTTTCAAATCTGCATTGACCCAGAAGGGTCATTTTTTCATTTAGAACAATATTTTTCATTTTAAAATTTTGTGTTTTTTCTAACTTTGCAGGGTTATTTTTTAGACTGTAACAATGTTCTTCAAAGTTGTAGAGCAGACAATTACAAAAAATTTAATATACAGACATAAGGGGTTTGCTTATAAACATCACGAGTTATTGCGATTTTACGAAAAAAAAGTTTTGAAAAAGTTGGTCGTCATCGATCATGGCCGTTCATGGTCACCCGCGACAGACACGGACGACGAAACAAAGAGAAATGCAAAAAGTAACTTTTTCAAAACTTTTTTTCGTAAAATCGCGATAACTCGTGATGTTTATAAGCAAACCCCTTATGTCTATATATTAAATTTTTTTTAATTGTCTGCTCTACAACTTTGAAGAACATTGTTACAGTCTAAAAAATAACCCTGCAAAGTTAGAAAAAACACGAAATTTTAAAATGAAAAATATCGTTCTAAATGAAAAAATGACCCTTCTGGGTCAATGCAGATTCGAAAAGAACATTAAATTTCCCATAAAATGACATGTTCCAACATTTTTAACAATCAAGTAACGGAGAATGGGAGAATTTTTAAAACTTTTTTAGTGTTTTTTTCGATGAAAAATACTTTTTTTCGAAATTCTGAGTACGCCATCAAATCAGGCGTCTAATTTTACATAAAAGTCCCATCGACACCAAATTTCTATCTCATCACCGTTTCAGGCTGCAAATTATTGAAAAATACCTCTTTTTTTGCATGTACAAAAATTGAAGGGGTCGTACCGCCCCTCCGTCACGAGATATCAAAAAACGGACCTCGGAATCGTGATCAGGGACAAAAGTTACCCCTTAGAACAAAGTTTCACGCAAATCGAAGAGGGGTCGGGGCAACTTTTCCCGATTTCGTGTGAGTTGGTAGAGAATTACCCTTTTATCAATGTTAAATACAAATTGACACAAAATACAGTAATATAAGCAGGCGAATTTGTAAACCAAAATAATGTCCTGCCCACGTAAGTTGATGTTAACATTAGGAGTGAGTAGAATACAATATTTGTTTACAAACCTACATTTATCAAAAATACCTAAATCATAATGCACAATACACGATTTTTAATTTATTTCGTAAAATTTCACTTTGCTTGAAATTTTAGTTTTAAATGCCCATGTTTTCATGGAACAGCATCCATTTTTGTAAAAAAGCCATGTTTATTTTTTTTACTGAACTGAAAGAAGTAATACATAGAGGTTCTATATAAAATATTGCGTAGTTAAGTACCCTTCACGCGTCGTTTAATACCCTAATTGCGAACAATATAAAATTATCATGTTTCAACAACGTTAAAGATTCTTTCTTTATTGTTATTCAGACGATAACGATAACATTATTGAATTCGTTGGACAGTTAAATTATCGGCGATAGTCTTATCATTTTACAACATTGTCGCAAATGTATTTTTTGAAGAATATAAAATTAACTAACTTATTCTTTAAATTAAACTTCTTATAATAAAACAACCTTTTAAATAGTGATGTTTGAAAAATTTAAAAATTAAAAAAGAGGTTTGTATAGAAAATGATACTTTCCAACATGGCAGACTCAAACTTTTTGATAAATATTCGAAAAAAAAAAGTTAAATGGAGTTTAAAGTTGCCATAAGAGCAATTCTCTACGAAATCGGTCTTTTTTCTTAAATTTTAATTTTTGTATTTTTTTATCCAACTGAAACTTTTTTGGTGCCTTCGGTATGCCCAAAGAAGCCATTTTGCATCATTAGTTTTTCCATATAATTCTCCATACATATTTGGCAGCTGGCCATACAAAAATGATATGTGAAAATTCAAAAATCTGTATCTTTTGAAGGAATTTTTTGATCGATTTGGTGTCTTCGGCAAAGTTGTAGGTATGGATATAGACTACACTGAAAAAAAATGAAGCACGGTAAAAAAAATTTTGGTGATTTTTTATTTAACTTTTTGTCACTAAAACTTGATTTGCAAAAAAACACTATTTTAATTTTTTTTATTTTTTGATATGTTTTAAAGGACATCAAATGCCAACTTTTCAGAAATTTCCAGGTTGTGCAAAAAATCTTTGAGCGAGTTATGAATTTTTGAATCAATACTGATTTTTTCAATAAATCGAAAAATTGGTCGCAAAAATTTTTTAACTTCATTTTTCGATGTAAAATCAAATTTGCAATCAAAAAGTAATTTGGTGAAATTTTAATTAAATCCATATTTAGGTAACTTTTTTGAAAATAGGCGCAGTTTTTCATTTTTTTTTAAATTAGTGCACATGTTTGCCCACCTTTGAAAAAAATATATTTGAAAAGCTGAGAAAATTCTCTATATTTTGCATTTTTGAACTTTGTTGATACGACCCTTAGTTGCTGAGATATTGCCATGCAAAGGTTTAAAAACAGGATAATTGATGTTTTCTAAGTCTCACCCAAACAACACACCATTTTCTAATGTCGATATCTCAGCAATTAATGGTCCGATTTTCAATGTTAAAATATAAAACATTCGTGAAATTTTCCGATCTTTTCGAAAAAAATATTTTCAAATTTTTTTTTTTTCACGAATGTTTCATATTTTAACATTGAAAATCGGACCATTAATTGCTGAGATATCGACATTAGAAAATGGTGTGTTGTTTGGGTGAGACTTAGAAAACATCAATTTTCCTGTTTTTAAACCTTTGCATGGCAATATCTCAGCAACTAAGGGTCGTATCAACAAAGTTCAAAAATGCAAAATATAGAGAATTTTCTCAGCTTTTCAAATATATTTTTTTCAAAGGTGGGCAAACATGTGCACTAATTTAAAAAAAAATGAAAAACTGCGACTATTTTCAAAAAAGTAATCTAAATATGGATTTAACTTGAAAACGGTGCACTTTATCAAAATTTCACCAAAGTACTTTTTGATTGCAAATTTGATTTTACATCGAAAAATGAAGTTGAAAAATTTTTGCGACCAATTTTTCGATTTTTTGAAAAATTAGTATTGATTCAAAAATTCATAACTCGCTCAAAGATTTATTGCACAACCTGGAAATTTCTGAAAAGTTGGCATTTGATGTCCTCTTAAACATATCAGAAAATAAAAAAAATTGTGTTTTTTGCAAGTCAAGTTCTAGTGATAAAAAGTTAAATAAAAAACCACCAAAATTTTTTTTACCTTGTATCATTTTATTTCAGTGTAGTCCATATCCATACCTACAACTTTGCCGAAGACACCAAATCGATCAAAAATTCCTTCAAAAGATACAGATTTATGAATTATCATACATCATTTTTGTATGGCCAGCTGCCAAATTTGTATGGAAAATTATATGGACAAACTAATGATGCAAAATGGTTTCTTTGGGCATACCGAAGGCACCAAAAAAGTTTCAGTCGGATTAAAAAATACAAAAAAAAATCGAATGACCGAAATCTGAGAGAACTGCTCATAAATTTGATTAAGTTTTAGCTCCTTAAACTAGTCCCATACTAGAAATTATAAAAACAACAGGAATATTACAAACATAAACATTATTGCTATGCAATGATTTTATCTTAACATTTTTCATTCAATAATTTAAATATCTTGTCACGTTTAAAAGTTGTGTTTAAAAACTCTCAAAATTATTAAAGAGAGAGAAAATTCTTTCAACTGATAGCCCTTTGCACATTTATGATCATATGTTTGTTGATCCTATGTTTTTTGACCTTTTGTCATTTCAACTGCCCTTTTGTTTGACATTTTGTTTGTTTGAATAATGTGCCTTTTTGATACAAGTAATTAAGACTTAAAATATGTGAACTATTTAATTTTTTATAAAACGATGAAATTGAATCATTAGTTATGAATAAGAAATAAGAACACAAATATTTTTATACAAGTTCCAGCACATTTCAGCAAAAGTCTTCTCTGTTTATAATTGTACAGATTTGTCTTTACCATTACTGAATAATTTGATAAAAGTGTTTTAACAGGAAAAATTCATTTCCATTTTCATCCAAGTTTGTATGTTTTAGTGGAAGAAACATAAACATTCAAGAGTTTCATAAGTGGAAAAAATAGTAGCAGTTGTGCTCGAAACACTAATATATGAATGGCATGTTATTGGAAAAAAAATAATCGTGCATTTTAATTTTAAGCTTCATTCATTGTATTTATTTTAGGAATTCTGTCAATCTTTACTAAACCGATATTTCAAAAAAAAAGTTTGAGCTAGGATAGCTTAATTTAACTAATTTTTATTTATTAGTTTGATAAACGAACATAAAATTTAGCGATTCTGATTTTTCCAAAACATGATTGAGGATTGTTCTGTACAACTTGATTAGACTTCTATCACATTTCATCTCAAAGGATTCATTTCGCCATGATAAATTTCCCCCTTCGCGAGCGCACATGATTCCATCCAAAATTTATTACATTCCCCTCCCTCCGCTCAAAGCATAACTCTCCACTACAAAACATGATAAATGTAGAACGCTTCTGTTTTGACACATTTAGCATTTATTTATTTCAACCTCCCGCCACATCTTTTCAAAAATGTTCAACCAAGTCTAAGGCGATTTTATCTCCCGCCACCCAAAACCAAATTTGTTCAATAAAATCGGGTTATCCGGGGGGGTGCCGGAAAAATTCCACGACTTAGTCCCGCGTCCTGTCAGGCCCCGATCAAACCCGGCCACCCAGCGCTAAACCTCATCAGTTTCATCTCGTCAAAATTACGCGAACTGTAACCGGGGGAACGAAGGATGGAGAGTTACAGGGTGGGATGAAGTTGTTTGGATAGAGTAAAGAGTAAAGAGTAAAGAGTAAAGAGTAAAGAGTAAAGAGTAAAGAGTAAAGAGTAAAGAGTAAAGAGTAAAGAGTAAAGAGTAAAGAGTAAAGAGTAAAGAGTAAAGAGTAAAGAGTAAAGAGTAAAGAGTAAAGTAGAGTAAAGAGTAAAGAGTAAAGAGTAAAGAGTAAAGAGTAAAGAGTAAAGAGTAAAGAGTAAAGAGTAAAGAGTAAAGAGTAAAGAGTAAAGAGTAAAGAGTAAAGAGTAAAGAGTAAAGAGTAAAGAGTAAAGAGTAAAGAGTAAAGAGTAAAGAGTAAAGAGTAAAGAGTAAAGAGTAAAGAGTAAAGAGTAAAGAGTAAAGAGTAAAGAGTAAAGAGTAAAGAGTAAAGAGTAAAGAGTAAAGAGTAAAGAGTAAAGAGTAAAGAGTAAAGAGTAAAGAGTAAAGAGTAAAGAGTAAAGAGTAAAGAGTAAAGAGTAAAGAGTAAAGAGTAAAGAGTAAAGTAAAGAGTAAAGAGTAAAGAGTAAAGAGTAAAGAGTAAAGAGTAAAGAGTAAAGAGTAAAGAGTAAAGAGTAAAGAGTAAAGAGTAAAGAGTAAAGAGTAAAGAGTAAAGAGTAAAGAGTAAAGAGTAAAGAGTAAAGAGTAAAGAGTAAAGAGTAAAGAGTAAAGAGTAAAGAGTAAAGAGTAAAGAGTAAAGAGTAAAGAGTAAAGAGTAAAGAGTAAAGAGTAAAGAGTAAAGAGTAAAGAGTAAGAGTAAAGAGTAAAGAGTAAAGAGTAAAGAGTAAAGAGTAAAGAGTAAAGAGTAAAGAGTAAAGAGTAAAGAGTAAAGAGTAAAGAGTAAAGAGTAAAGAGTAAAGAGTAAAGAGTAAAGAGTAAAGAGTAAAGAGTAAAGAGTAAAGAGTAAAGAGTAAAGAGTAAAGAGTAAAGAGTAAAGAGTAAAGAGTAAAGAGTAAAGAGTAAAGAGTAAAGAGTAAAGAGTAAAGAGTAAAGAGTAAAGAGTAAAGAGTAAAGAGTAAAGAGTAAAGAGTAAAGAGTAAAGAGTAAAGAGTAAAGAGTAAAGAGTAAAGAGTAAAGAGTAAAGAGTAAAGAATAAAAAGTAAAATGTAAGGTCTTTTAAGTTGAGGCATTTTTTATGTTTAAGTTGAATTGTTGAATTTTGTTTTTGCATTAGTACAATGAGTGTTTTGGACTGATTCAACCGAAATTCTTCAAATAACTAGTCTGAAATCTTTCACCTCTCACTGTCGATCGGATCCAGCAATTTTCAATAAACAAAAGGTCCCTCCTTCCATCCCACAGCCACATCACTCTGACATGAAATTTCCCAACACGAGAAGAGTTTCGCGCTCTACAAGACCCATCATTTTGATGAAACGGATCGCGCAGATTTTTCCAATTATTCATTTTTCAAATTTAATGCGAATCCCCTGCCTGCCCCTTCCTCAGCTGGAAGCCTCATCCGGTTGCTTCCTCGAGGGACAGCGCAGTTTTTCCCACTAATCTTCATTCGTTTTCGTGCGGAGGTTGGTGAAAAATCTGCGGCACTCGGGGAAATCGTCCCGAAAGAGGTCGTCGGTTTCTTTTCCAGAAGGAGGGAGTGAAAACTTTTCGCGAGGTTGCGGTGAAAGCATCCTCCTCTAAAAAATAACAATTTATTATTATTTTAGCAGTCTCATATCGGCTCATATTGTGAGGATGCGAAATTTTACTCGAGCATTAAGGGGACGGGAAAATTGCGGAATACCCCAGCCGAGAGGGAGGTAACGGGAAATATCCGCCATCTTTCATCCTTACATTTGTCAAAAAATGTTGCGAGAGTTGTTGTTGATCCTTCGCGTAAGCCTATCGGGGGGTGGGTTTTCATACGTTTTTTGTTGAGTTGTTGCGAAAAAGACACGTCCGCCTGCCCCTCCCGGAAGCTGCTTGCTGGAGCGGATTCTGTGCCAGATTAGTGGAAAACCGCCAGCCAGCCAGCCAGCCAGGGTAAAGGAAGTTTTCTTTCAATTTCACGGAACCGCAAAAATGTGTTGCGTAAACTTTTGTTGTGGGCCAGCCGGTTCGGTTGTGGGTGATAACGTTAAGCAGGCATTGTCCGTGAACCGAGATGATAGGATTGATGGATTTTGATCCTTGAGGAGAATGTGTTTTGAAAGGATTTGAACCGTTAATTTTGTTATTTTTTTAATTGTTTGAATTGCTCTTGATAATTTTGCTATAGAAAAACAAAACAAAATTATTTGATTTAAAACACATTTTTATTGCTGTAATTTTCAAAAGACCAAAACCTTGCCTTCAACTGCGTTCGGAAATTAAGCCACGAAATCGTCTTGAAATTGCGTTCGTTCCGTCATGGCCAGAAGCCTAAGCCTTCTGCCTCTGCTTAGCGTTTGATCCAATTTTCCACCTTTTATGTTCGCTCCATAAGCGAAGACATATGCGAAATAAAACAGTTCAATTAAACCCCCCCGATCAGGCCTTTGTTTCTCACTCAAACGAACAATTTCCCTCCTCAGCCCTCTAAATCTGCCGTAGTTCCCATTTTCTTGATTCATTCACTCAAGAAAGACGAAAAAATCAACCAACCCGTAAGTCACACCTGAGGAACTCTCTCTGTCCCGTACACACACACACACACAGGAACTAATCGATTTGGCGAACGGTACCGCTCTTCGGCTCTTCGTATGTTATACCCCACGCCGAGCCGGGTTGGTCGAGTTGGACAATGGATTGGAATAATCCGCATCTCTCTTCCAAACGTCCAATTCCCACATGACACAAGTAGCCGCCGATGAGCGGAAGTCCACCGTTCCGGTTGATTGACGGTGGCTTCACCGCAAGACACAGCCGGTTCTTGTTTAGCTCCGAAGATACCATACGGATCTTCACATGACGCGCGCAGCCAACTTCGCATGAGGCTACCAGCTTTTGTCGAGAGACAGAAGGTCGAATTGGTCCAATTTCCTATCGGCCGACCGACGACGTCTGCCAAGTCAGGTCGGTTCCGGCTGGGTAGATCTGGATGTGGATGCGGTGGTAGAGCAGCGGGCAGGAGTGAACTCGTTTGATTTACTCAATTTTCCAAAGAAAAACAGCAAAGAAACGAGAGTTAAGCTGAAATTTTTGAACTAAATTCCTTTGACCGAAAATGTGCAATTCATTGTTAAACGTAAATATCAAAATCTTCAGAATACATCCCTGATGACCTTAACCAAAGGAACCACGGGGGAAATCTTGGCAAGAGCGGCATAAAAAGCTCTTTTTCCATCGTATCTACTCAAATTTAATTATTTACACATATTGTTCAATCTCCACTCACTTTGGCTTTTCCCTTTGCTCGCAGCTGAGTCAAGACCGAGTCCAAGTTCGATTTGCATGTTCATTTACTTGCCCCGACGCTGCTTCCCAAACATCCGATAGCGACCTCCAGAGTTCAGAGTCTTGTCCTCGTGTCGGGTTGGCCACAGACAGATGGACGAGCAGCATGAGGAAGGAAAAAAATCAGTCATTTCAGACAGAAGTGGTTGAGACCATGTAAGCGCATTAGGGGTTTTTCATTTCTTTTGGTGGAGACTTTTTTTCAGATTTAACCCTCTTGAAAAATATATTGACATTCAGGAAAAGAAGATTTAAAAAAAATTAAAAAGTGCAGTCGAGGGTTAGTTTCCATTTAAATCGATCGTATGAATTGAACACAAGAAAACGATAGACACTGTATGTGAGGGACAAACTGCTTCGAAAAAAAAAAATGCTCCCCAGTCAGCTAATGTCAGCATGATGAGAAAAAAGCAGCGACTCACTCGTGCCGGGAGGAAGTGCATGATCACAGAAAAAAGAGGATAAAAAAAGCATAAGAGAACTCGCTGTAGAGTATTGAGACAGAGACAGCAAAGGAAGCAGAAAAAAAAATCGAATCTGCATTACATGCATCACTCACTTGGGATTCGGTCGCATAAGTACCACACCAGAGCCATCGGTGCCAATGCTCGATGTGGCGCAATTGGATAAAAGTTTTAGATGAACCCTTTCATTACTGGCAATCATTTCTATTTTCTTACATTTTTGTAATAAATTTTCAAAAGATAATTATTTTGAAATAAAAAAAAGTAATGCTTGTTGGCGATTCTATAATCAATACAGTGAATTTTAAATAGTAGAACAAGATTCCTTCTGTGCCATTTAGAGGACCGTTTCCATTTTTGCAAAGTCAGATTTTATATTTTGAATAAAGTACCTGCTTTTACTATTTAATAATAAAGTATTTCTTTTCAAATAATTACAATTGCCAAGCAAATCAAACAATTTTAGCTGCTTCCCATACAAAAATGGAACGAATGTGTGAATACGGTCCGGCCGCTACTGATTTGGGCAATTAATGTTAAAAAAAATGTTATTGTAAAAAGTGAAACTTTTTTGTAATGTTCTGCTAAACTTTGAAATTAAAAACTAAGACCAACATTCAGAAGCCGTTGAAAAAGATATTCTTGGTTATGGTTATATTTATTTTTTTAATTCATTTATTTTTATTTCAAAGATTCATCAAACAAAGTTATTTGGAAGCAACTGAAAACGGTACACTCTATAGATAAAATGTGTTAAGTCATTGATGGCAAAAATGATCGATCTTTAGATTTCTGCTTATCATTATTTTTGATTGATTTTTTTTTTCAAATTCATAACTCTTGCACCATACTAAACGTCTATAATGAAAAATATACATTGTAAGAATACAAATTTAGTAAAAAAAATCAGATAAAAAATATGGATGGATAAATAAAAGTCCTGATCATAACTTACAACATTGACGAAAACAACTCGCTTCATCAAAAATATTTCTTCTGCAATCGCAGTTTATAATGACATTTTTTTATTCGCATTTTTTTCGCAAAAAATGTTTAAATTATTTTTGAACTTCAATGGCTATGCTAACGATTTCAGAAATTTATCATAATTGTGTGTTTTCATCAAATTTTAATCAAATTTATGCTTTTTATTTTTTTTCTGCCAAGATGGCGGTCAATCATATTCAATCAGACCACGCGTTTAGCGCCATATTTAAGCATTGCTATTTGATTGCGTTAGATGCTCTTTTAGGAGCTTTTGGTTTTATGTGAGTTTTCTGCATGCTTGATGGCACTTGACACAGCACTTTTGGTTTTGATTAAGCATGCGATAAAACCGATTGGCATGGCATTGCCATCTGGTTTTCAAGCCTTTATTAAAACTTTCATAAAACCTCATTGAAAGCCAGTCGGCTTTTATTTTCACCAGATTTTATGTCCGAGGCTAAAACCTTATTAGAACCTATTAATTAGCTCTTGCTTTTTAGTTGCGTTGAATGCCCATTGCCCAAACAAAACTAGTAAGCAATCAAGATGCTACCATAAAACATCAATAAAACTAGGTGGTGGCTCTCGAAAAAATACTATTTTTTTTTGTTATCGCAATATCGGTATCAAATAATTGGGATTTTTCATGAATTTCCAATGTTACATTTTTTTGAAAATACTTAAAAAACACAAAACTACGCATTTTTTGAAAAAAAAATTAGTTAGTTTTTTTACAATATGGGTATCAAACGATCGGATTTTTTCATACATTTCGAAAGTTATAACACTTTTTTTTTTTAATGCTAATGTTTTTCACAAAACTACGTATTTATGGAAATATACTTAAAAATTTTTTTTTCGCAATATGGGTATTAAATCATCGGATTTTTTAAACATTTCATTGTAATAACAACATTATTTGAAAATACTAACATATTTAACAATACTACGTATTTTCGAAAAATACTCAAAGTTTCTTTTTTTTTCAATTTGGGTATCAAATGATAAGGATTTTTCAAATATTTCGAAAACAGTACCATGTTTTGGAAAATACTAAAAAATTTCACAAAACTACATATTTTCGAAAAAAAAAGCAATCAAAATTTCATTTTGTAACAATATGGATATCAAACGATCGGAATTTTTCACACATTTCAAAAGTTGTAGCACATTTTTTTCATTTTTTTCAAAAAAAACTACGGATTTTTAAAAAAGAGCTTAAAATTTAAGTTTTTTACAATATGGGTATTAAATGATCTAGAGATTTAAAAAAAATCGAAAGCCATAACATTTTTATTGAAAATAAAATGTATTACATTGGAAATGTTTGAGAAAAATCCGATCATTTGTTATCCAACTGAAATTTTGAGTATTTTTGTGAAAAATTTGAATATTTTCAAAAAAGGTTGTTGTTACAAATGAAATGTATGAAAAAAACTGATAATTTGATACCCATATCGGAAAACCTGAAATTTTTAGTATTTGTTCGAAAATACGTAGTTTTGTGATAATGTTGAGTATTTTCAAAAAAAAAAGTGTTACATTCGAAATGTTTGAAAAAATCGCAATCATTTGATACCAATATTGCAAAAACTAAAATTTTGAGTATTTTTTTTTTTTTAAATATGTAGTTGTGAAAATTTTCAGTATTTTCGAAAAAAATTACATTCTGAATTAATGACAAAACCACAATCATTTGATAACCATATTGCAAAAACAAATATTTTGAGTTTTTTTAGAGTAAAAAATTGCATTTTCAAAATACAGTATTTTTATAAACTTTTTCATGCAACAATAATCACAATTAATAGCTGCCATCATCCCAATTCCAAATCACTATAATTTTTTAATATTTGCATGATTAAAGCCAATGTCTCCCATATAGCCAAAATACCAAAAGCTCTGTGTTTCAGTTATGAAATGAGTCATGGCTGTAAATATAAAAATATACAAAATATAAAATCACGACAAAATTTGCTCGAAATATGCAAAAAGATAATAAATAATTATAATAAAAAAAAAAAATTCAAATAACAAGCCATAGTTTTACAATTTCTATAGAACAAGTGTTTTAAAATGCATTTTGCAATTATATTACAAACATTAGTTTTCAAAAAATGTCAGATTTGACGAAAACAAAAATTTTAGTGAAAAAATACTTTTCGCAATAACAAACATTGAAAATTTTCAAAAATTCCAAAGATTTTTAAATCAACCTACACATGCTAAAAGTGATTTTAAACGCAGGGGAATGCATTTTAAATTAATTTCAGCTGATTGCACTTGATTTTTTTAAGTTTTTTGAAAACATATTATTTTTGCCCCCTGAATTTTCGGGCCAACTTTGAAGGGGGAGGGAGGATGGGAGACAAAAACTTTAAATGTTTTTCAAAGGACCTATAAGCTATTTTCGTTCATATGTTTATAGGACCTTATAAAAAATGGATATTAAATAAAAATATTGTTAAAGTTACATGTACTGAGAAATGGAATGATTCATCATGAACTTTAATAAATAAATATAAAACAAATATTGTTTGATGCAATTCTAACTTAAATATATTTTTATTTTTATTCTTTGAAGATGCTTTAAAATGGAAATGAAGAGTTCTTGGAGACCATTGAACATATTTTGTTAAATTTTCAAAGTAAAGTTACAAAGAAAAAAACTAAAATACAGTGCATTTTAGTGGGTTTTGATCAGTTGCCAAACAATTAAAATTTTGAAAAACAATAGAATATTTAAAAAAAAAGAGTCTTGCAGTAAAATTGATATACAACGTAATGAATATGAAAGAAAAACTTCACAAAATTTCATGAAAAAAATATATAAATAAATAAACATTTGATTTAAAAACAAATACTCCTGTCAAGGGTCGATCGATTACAATCTTATTCGAAAAAGAGATGTGTTCTCCCCACCTCTTTACCCCGATGTGCAACACACGCGGTGACACACTCACACTCACTCACTCTCCCACTGAGGGAAATGGGGAGCAAATAGGGTTTGACTTGGAGGTCTTGTCGTTTACTTTTTTTTCAACCATTTTCTTCTCTTTATTCGTTCGGTAAACGCCACCACTTACAACTTTGAACCTGCATCACTTTGACAGTATCGCGTGGTGGTTCTTTCGTTGGTTACATCTCAAACACTCACTCTACTTGGCGTTATTTCTTCTGTGCGATGGGTGTAATGTGTAAATAATGCATTTACAACTGTATCACTTTGCAATTTGCCCTTAACTGATGTAAAGGTGGCCAATCTCAAGGTGGAAAGGGACGATTGAGGTCGACATAAGGGGAGCAAACATGTAATTATTTCCGATTTCTAATTACAGGTCGAGTTCAGAGTTAAGAGCCCAAGTAACATTTTTTTCCAGGAGTTCTACAAGAGCTCTTCAAGATAGCTACAGCATAGCAGTTTGGACCGCGGCAGGATAAAACTCTCTTCAAGTAATCTTTCAAACTCCTTAAGATGTTTTGAAGAGAATTTTATTCTACCGCGGTCCAAACTGCTATGCTGTAGCTATCTTGAAGAGCTTTTGTAGAACTCCTGGAAAAATATGTTACTTGGGAGATGCGCTTCTTCTCGTTAACCGGAAGTGGATGACAAGGAAGTTGGCATTTAAAGGTAGTTGTTTCTGGCAATTTTATATTGTAATACTTAATTTAATCATCTTAACCATTTGATTTTACAGCTAGTAATTCTTCTAGCAATAGTCTTAATTTGCCACAATGTTTTATCATTTGTTCATATTACCAAGAAGATGCAATGCCAACTTGTTGCTAAGGTTTGCTGTTGGAAAATCATTTTATTTCCCGCTTATCATTCGAAGCATATTTCTTGCTGTTTTATTTTGAGAGCAATTCTCGATGCAAACATGCGACTGAGATGAAAGCGTTCATACTGACTGCAGGAAAACAACCCAACAAGATCGAAATTAGCCTTATCTGGACAGCTCAATCGGGAAGCGCAATCGGTGCATGAGTTGTGAGTGTGGCACAGTAAAAAAAAGCATAATTCAAATACCTTTTTCAAATAACCTGTGGATGGTTTGGACCCTTCCAACTTTATTTAAAATAATCCAAATATATAGCTGAAAATGGTTGTAAAATTTTCTGACAATTCTAAAAACATCAACCCGCATCCGAAAGACAATTTGAGTTATTTCCTATGAATGCAAAACATCTGCTCAGAATGATGATTTTGAGAAAATGACTTCAAAGAATAACTAACATTTGAAAAGGCCGTAAAACACTTATTTTTGACTTTATCAATATTGAGGACTTGGGTTAGGGTTGATTAAAAAAATTTAAAATATTTTCTGCTAAAGAGCGAGAAAATCGAACGAAACCATATTTTGAGTTACCGTTACATAAAAACTTCGATTTTTTTTTAAAATGATGCATAAGATTTTTTTTCTTGTTTGCCTTTCCTTCAGAGGCTGTATCTCAGTAACCATCTTCAATATCTTTTGAGTAAAATTGTTGGAAAATTTTCTGATCTTTTGGAAAAAAAATATTTTAAAAGATGGCCAAGCTTGGACATTACTTCAACAGGTAAAATATGAACTTTGATTGGCAATAGAATGAAAACAGTTTAGGGTCAGTACTTTTTGATTGCAAGTTTGGTATTAAATCTGAAAATAAATTCAAATAAAAATGTAATTTTTCCACGAGCTTCGAAAATTTTGATTCAGTTTGCAAAATTGACCACACTGCCAATTGAACTTTAACTAACTTGTGCCATAGCACAAAAGATGGTATTTTTGCCATCTAAAACAAATCAAAAAGTAGATTTTTCAAAAATGGTTGCTTTGCGCAATGTATTTCGTATGTGTAAAAGCCGAATTAAAAAAAATAAACAGATTTTTTTTAAGAGTAGAGTAGAGGATTTAAGGAAGTTTTAAAAACAAAAAAAAGCCATTACTATATAAGAAAAACATCCATAAATTGAATACAGTCTGGACTCGATTATCTGAAGCCTCGATTATCCAAAATTCTATAATCCGAAGGTTTGTATGAAACTTCGCATGAACAAATCACGAATATTTTTTCTTGTTTTTTTTTTATTTTCTTGTTTTTAACGTCAAATTTGAGTTCAGCGACCCCAATTTAGTCAATTTTGAAAACTACACTGCCCCTGATCGCATAAATTTCCCATAAGAATTTTCATCGTTTTTTGAATTATTGATGCAGTTTGGTTTAAAATCGCACTTTCAAAAAAGCCTACAACATCCAGTACTTTGTTCTAGAAATCAGGAGAAAATCCAGTTTTTTCGCGAAAATTTAACACGTTTTTCTCAGCTTGCTGTTTTTGCATTTATGCAAACATGCAGGGTTACCAGGTCATAATTGAAAAAATCTGGCCAAGTACCGAAAATATTTTGGCAAAACCTGGCAGACGAAAATCTTACAATTTTGAATAGGAAATGGGAGCTATGATATGATTAAGTCCAAAAGTTTATAGAATTGAGATGTAGTAATTGATTTTTTGGCCTCAAAAAGATTGAATTTTAATTTTTAATAATATTCATATTTCTAAATTATTTGATAATCAATTATAATCTTTCATTTTAATCAAAAAAATATTCTAAATTGTCAGTAAATGAAAAATCTGGCAAAATCTGGCATAGATAATGATGAATTTTTAATCTGGCTGACACTTTAAAAATATGGCAATCCCAGATTTATCTGGAAACCTGGCAACCCTGCGAACATGGGCAGTACAGGTAAAAAAAACTATTTTTCTATAAAAAATCACATACAGTCCAGACTCGATTATCCGAAGCCTCCATTATCCGAAGTTTCGATTATCCGAAGGTTTTTATGAGACTTTTGGTAAAGGAAAAAAGAACGATTTTTTTTTAATTTTTTTAATTTTGTTTTTTCAACATTGAATTCAAATCATGTGACCCATTTTAGTCCAATTTGAATGGTTGTAAGACTTGAAAATAACTAAATGATTTTTTTTTTCTCAATATTTCAACACCTCCATTTAAGATTTAATTATTTTAAATCAAATTAGAGTAATTAAGGGATCATACTTAAGCTCAACAATGAAAAATAAGTCACTTAAAAAAATTTACTATAAGAAGTGATTTTTTCCGAGGCCTTCGGATATAACTTGTGAACGGTGCACCTTATCAAAAGTGATAAGCAATACTTTTTGATTGCAAATTAAATGATTATACCAATGCAAATTAAATTTCATGTTTTTATTCCCCTCCATCAAATTTGCCCTTAAAAATTAGGAAGCAAGAAAAAAGGATTGCCATTTGAACATTTAAATATTCACTGAAAACCAAAATACTCCAATTTATTGTGAACTATTTGGAAATCAGCGTTTAACGTTTATATTTGCACTTGTTTAAAAAAAAAGAAATCACCTAATAAATCACAAAATGCATTTTTTTTTTTTTAATATTTCATTACCGCCAATTTGGACGCCTTCTTGGGTTTAAAAATTTTAAATTACTTTTACGTAGTTTAGGGATATCACTTAAACTTGACTATCAATGGAAACGAAAAAAAATGTGATTCGATTTTCCGAAGGGAACATTTTCCAAGGCCTTCTTTATCGAGTCTGGACTGTTGACTAATTTAGTATATTTTGCCCTTCATTGCTAAAATGATAAAATGATCCAATTTAAGTCTAACACAAATTGACATTTTAAAAGTTGACGTCATTAAACGCTTCAGTTTCACCAAGGCATGACGTAGTTTATGCACGAGCCCTAAGAGTTTATATAAAAAATGGTTGAAAAGAATAAAAAAAATACTTTATACAGTTCTTAAACAACGCAGTTTTTGAAAGAAAAAATCATGATGATATTTCATTGGGGAATTTGATATTTTCATGTTAAATTAGAACAAACTTTTTCACAGTGCTCCCTCCTGTACCCAATAACTTGTATCGCACATCCCCGGTGGAATTTGCCCCAGCCAAAAGAGGTTAAATCATATGCAACCACAGTGCAACATCTTTATTGAGCCCCCTTGTTGTTGGGGCCGTTCAATAAGCAAAGCTGCAGGTAAGCCAAAGATAAAAACAAAATCTCACTGCACACCGCATAACCATGCGTGATTTATGAAATTACACCGTTCATGTGTTTATTGCATCCCCTCTGGTGGAGAGAAAAAAAAACGAGAACCCAACGACGAGGACTGCAATTTGCATTTCATCGAAACGCTTTCTCACATTCCTGCTTTGGTTTGGCCTCAGCTGGTGTACGAAAGATTTTGCGCGCGCGATATGGACCCTCCCTT
This sequence comes from Culex quinquefasciatus, assembly GCF_015732765.1. Classification (NCBI taxonomy): domain Eukaryota; kingdom Metazoa; phylum Arthropoda; class Insecta; order Diptera; family Culicidae; genus Culex; species Culex quinquefasciatus. The sequence continues at coordinate 53,572,031 of NC_051862.1, read as the reverse complement.
TGATGGAATATTTTCAGCTAATAGAATTTAACGCCAGGCTGATTAAATCACCTTCGCGGATCATCTCGCGGAATTATATGCCTCTTAAGGGGGACGAAGGGAGGGGGAGCATTTACGAAAATGTGCACTTTGGAGCCACCCTAAACTAGCACTTTGCGCAAGGCTTAACTTATGCTCTCGCGCATAGTTCGCGCACGAGCATAATAATTTTCACACTCTTCTTAAGGAGACCTTACTGCTCACTTCCTACTTTGGGGGTCGGTGGAAGCTACGTAGTTTGAATTTTAAAACTTTAAAATTTATCAAATCGTAAAATAATTTTACATTTTCGCGAAACATAAAAATAACTGTCAAAAACAGCAAAAATCTTTTAAAAATATATTTGACTACGTCGTTTAAGGACGACCCACCCAGGAAAGAGTTCCTATATGGGGTGCGATAAGTGCCAGGTTGGTTGGTGCTCAATGGGATGCTGTGAGGCAGGCGGCCTGAAAATCGGTAAGTTACACTTATTGGAAACGCTTGTTCTATGGCGATTACGGCGGTAAAACGGTTGGTCGGTCGGAAGTGGCTGAGATTTGAGATAAAATATAAGAAACGCGATGTACGCTACATTCTTACGCGCCCTCCCGTTGTTGTGGGGTGTAAGTTTGATTGGACAAAATTCATTTCTAGCTTGGAGCGGTGGTTGGTTGAAAAAGTGCAAAATTATGGAGCGAATATTGTTAACTGATTTTCAGAGCCCTTTAAAAAATTGTAAAATATTAAAACAAAGTAATTCTGCGCAATTTTGACCAATATCATAATAATTTTATACTTATTTAAAATTTGTGGAAGCTTTTCGTATAACCATCGGACTCGACAGCTTTTATAGCGTTTTTTTTTTATAATTTGGTTTAACATAAATTGTTAACATAAACGGTTAACATAAATGTTTTACATTTAACACTCCATTCCAATCAATATATCGAGTTTTTTTTACCAGAAAAAAACTCGTTCCACATCGCTCTACTCTGCAAGACCTGTTCCAACTCCTGGGTAAACATTTCAATCAAATCCACTTCTGCGGGCAGCTTCTGCTGCAGTGATCCAACGAACTTTTTTTTTAATAAAATGCAGCGAGAAAAAGGGTAGTTTCAAAACCTTGTAAAACAAAGCTCCAGTACACGGTGGTGCTGCTGCCGCGATGTACAACAAATTCAGAACATCGATCCGGAACATGCGCCCTCCACGCTGGGTGAAAAAGCTTCGCGATCACGCGATCACGAGGATTTCCCACCACCAAGAGGAGGTCGGGGGAAAAGGTTCAGAACAATTCAACGGACCTCTGCTGTGGGTGCGCTTCTTCCCATAAGTCAAACTTGTGCGCGAGCACACGACTCCTCAGCGCGGGATAAACAAAAAAGTCGTGACTTTTCTTGACAAATAATTTCTTCTGGGCCAGCGCGCGCGGTGAGTTGCGCGTGGATCAACGACGCGCGTCGACGGCGACGGCCCACTTGTCCAAGTTGAGCTTTATAACATAAGGCGCAACCTACATGGTTTGGGGGATATTGAGCAGCGAGGGTTCGAATCAAAGTTCTGTGCCATTGCAGTGTGCTGGGAGGGGAGGGGGTGGTTGCATGACACGATGTGCACAGTGCACGTATTGCGATTTAGGGGAGATTTGAGGGAAAATCGTAAATAGTTTAAATTCCCGAGAAATGGTTGAAATTATCTAATTCACATTTGTGGATCTCACAAATTTCTTTCAACGTACTCTAATTGTGTCTGAAAAAATTGAACATTAATCCCCATTCTCCCCATACCCTCAGAATAAGAGCTAGGGGTAGGATCTGAGACAGGGCACGAGCAGTTCGCACATGCTTTGCGTTTGTCTTACATGAGTGGATTGTTTAATTTGAACAAAACGGATTGTTACCTTCTCGTAACCTGCTGTACCACCCCCCAAGCATTCTTCCGCTTTATGAGCCACCTTAAGAGCGGTTGATTGAACTGAATATCGCGCTAGCAATCGAACACTTGCAAATTTATAGCGACTTTTAGTACCACTAGTCAGAGGTGATCTGATCGATATTCACTATTCAATCTTCGGAGATAAAAGTATTGAAAAATAAATAAAAAGGTCAATGCTTTTTTTTTTCTTAAGTTTCAGCATTTTCCCAAAAACTAATAGCTGCTGAAAAAAAATTATTGAATAAATTGAATTCAATTTAAATAACACTTTATTTAAGCATTTTCAATAAAATGGTTTATTTCAAAGCTCTTAAAAAGTCGTCAAAATTTTAAAATAACATGAATTTAATAATTGTTCGGCCAGGGGCCGACTCAGGGAAGACCGAATCCACCGGCGACCAACCTTCCAGCAGCAACGATGCGGACGAGCGGACCAGAGTTCGGAGGGAGTAAAAACAACTCTGGAGTTTTTTTTTTGAAAAGGTCCAATAAACCAAATTTTCAGTTTTTGCTTTTTGGGTGTTTTTTGATACCCCTAACTCAAGGGGGTAACACCCAAAAAGCAAAAACTGGAAATTTGGTTTATTGGACCTTTTTAAAAAAAACTCCAGAACTGGGTGTTGGTGGTTCGTCCAGACGACTTGTCGTTTATTACACGAAACTTAACTTAAATACATTTCACAATATTCAAACAACACTCAAATTATCACAGATCAAAGGTAAACAATAACAAAGATTCCTACGTTGTGTTCTAAATTGACGTCAGGTGACGTTTTCCTGTAATCACCACACCGCTGTCGGGTTGCTTTTGTTTACGCTAATTTACACCATGGAACACTAAAGATGTAAGGGTTCCAACAAGGTTATAAGGTTTATTTTTTTCATATTTTTGAAATTCCCTGCGCAAACAGGCTGATTTGAAAAAAAACTTCTCCGATCGAGCTCAAATTTTTTCTGGGGGTTCCATGGTCAAACACACTTTTTTTCCCTTGTTGATGTTGATCACCAGGATTCAGGTATTTTTGTGCGATAGCTTAAAAGGGCAGTAGAACCATATTCAAAAATAAAATATTAATTGAAACTGTATTTATGTGCAATTTGTTTTCTTTTTGTGAAATAAAATAGTAGTTTATGCAACAAGTTGCAAAAAGAAGATTATTTCAGCACGTGTCGTACATTTATCCAACGAGGTTCACCGAGTTGGATAAATACGACAAGTGCTGAAAATATCAAGTTTTGCAACGAGTTCCATACAACATTTTTTGCAAATCCGAAAAACACCCATTGAGTGAAATTTTAAGCCAAATTTTCATGTATATAATATATTTTGTCAATAAATCGTTTAAATCAAAAAATTTTTGAAAACTGTTACTTTTCGAAACAAGTGCTGAAAAGTTCAACTATTCAGCACCCATTTCAGTGCTGAAAAGTAGAACTTTTCAGCATTTATTTTGAAAAGTGTTGCTATTCGATTCTGTTATTTTTGGTACAGAAAAGTAGGCTATTTCGTCGTTCAAGAATGACAGGAAAAGTAAGTAGTTTCACGACGAAATTGCAAAAACTACTATTTTAGCATTCAATGTTATGCCCTTTTAAAGGTCGTATCAACAAAGTTCAAAAAAGCAAATTATAGAGAATTTTCTCAGCTTTTCGTGGGCACTAAATAAGTAAAATAAAAAAATATGCTACTATTTTCAAAAAAAATACCTTAAAATGGTTATAACTTGAAAACGGTGCACTTTACCAAAATTTCACTACAGTACTTTTTGATTGCAAATTTGATTTAACATCCAATAATGAAATTGAAAAATTTTTGCGACCAATATTTTGATTTTTTGAAATAATCAGAATTGATTAAGAAATTCATAACGTGGTCAAAGATTGTTTGCCCATTCTGCAAATTTCTGAAAAGTTGGCGTTTGATGTCTTCTAAAATATATCAAAAAATAAAAAAAAAACCAAATAGTGTTTTTTTGCAAATCAAGTTTTAGTGACAAAAAGTATAATTAAAAATCACAATTTTTTTTACTGCGTATAATTTTTTTCAGTGTAGTCCTTATCCAAAACTACAACTTTGCCGAAGACACCAAATCGATCAAAAAATCCTTCAAAAGATACAGATTTTAGAATTTTCATAAATCATTTCTGTATTTTTGTTTATGGACAAACTAATGATGCAAAATGGCTTCTATGGGCATACCGAAGGCACCAAAAAAGTTTCAGCCGGATTAAAAAATACAAAAAAAAATCGAATGACCGAAATCTCAGAGAATTGCTCATTGGTGGAAATCAGCAGAATCTTTGAAAGTTTGCCATTTTTGATCAATTTGAATTTATTGTTTTTAGATTTTATGCATTTTGTTTTAGGTAAATTAAATTTTTCAAGTCTCCATACAAGAGTGGTGCTACAACTACGGTTCGAAGGGGGGGGGGGACTTCCAGCCAGGTCAGGGGAGCCTCAGCCCAGAATCCACCCCCAGGGCTATGGCCCTGTCTCCATACAATTTTGCCTATACAAAATGGCTTTTAATATATTCAAAACACTATAACGTTAGGTCGGAGTTTCTAATCGCGTTGATGTCTTGGGCAAAGTTGTAGGTATTACTAGGAACTTCTTCTCATAAAATAGTTACACTCTCATAAAAAATACTTAAACTTAATTATAAATTGGACTTTTCACTAAAAAAAATGTTTGCAAAAAAATATCCGTTTTCAAACTTTTGCCAACTTTTCTAAAAAATATCATACTTTTTTTCCAAAAAATGGCAACAATGCCAGTTGTCAATTGTCTATTTTGTGCCATACCTCAAAAGATGAAATATTTGTCATTCAAAATATATCCAAAATAGAGATACTTCAAAAAAATATTATTTAACCCTTCCATGTGGTTTCGAAAAGAACATTAAATTTCCCATAAAATGACACGTTCCAAATTGATTTACAGTTGAGTAACGGAAAATGGCAGAGTTTTTAAACTTTTTTAGTGTTTTTTTTGTGAAAAATGCGTTTTTCGGAAATCTGAGAACGCCACCAAATCGATCGTCCAATTTTACATGAAAGTCCCTTTGACACCAAATTTCTATCTCATCACCGTTTCAGGCTCCAATTTATTGAAAAACACCTCTTTTTTCGCTTGTTTAAAAATGGAAGGGGTCGTACCGCCCCTCCGTCACGAGATATCAAAAAACGGACCTCGAATTCGTGATCAGAGACAAAAGTTACCCCTAAGAATAAAGTTCTACGAAAATCGAAGTGGGGTCGGGGCAACTGCTGTGTGAGTTGGCGGAGAATTACCCCTCTATTTTATTCTGGAAAGTGCTGAGCTAAACCTGCAACCAAGCTTCCCTGCACCGTGCGGTACACGCGGTTCACTTGTCCCTCGGGTTTGCTTTGCGCCTGCTTTGTTCGGTTTACACCCGTACCCGACTCACACGAACCGAGGGTTTTTTGGTTCATCGTACCAGCGCACCACGACACTCTCGGTTCGCCGTGTCGGTTTTGTGTCTGGCACTCACTCATGGCATGAACCCGGTGTATGAACCAAGGTGCTTCACTCGGCACGAGCCGAGGTACGTGCCGTGGTATGCGCTGGCGGTACAAAACGGGTTCAATACCACGGCGCGTACCACAGCACGCTGGGTTCATGCCATGGGTGAGTGCCAGACACAAAACCGATGGGGCGAGCCGAGAGTGTCGTGGTGCGCTGGTACGATGTACCAAGATACCAATACACAAATGGGTTCAGGCACGTACCGAAGCTAGAAAACCAAACCCGCGGTGTGCGTTGGCACTGGCGCATGGGAAGCTTGCCTGCAACATTGCCAAATAACTCAAGATACTGATTTTTGAATATTTTCAATGCCTTTTTGTATGGACAGTTGCAAAAATAACTTCTTTGGTCATAGAAAAAACTACACACAACTACATCTTTGTACGAAGTCTCCAAAAGTTGCTTTTAGCTCTTTTGTTGAAAGAACCTAATTTAGTCTTACAAAGCCACAAAATCTGCACCGATTTTGCTAAGCATAACATTAGCATACATGATGGTAAAAAGTGGTTGCAATTCATATAAATGTCAAGATTGTATAGTCGACATCTTAGATCTTCACGTCCATGATGTGCCATAGAGTTGTTCGATCTCTTCGATCATGTTCAGGTGTTCAAGCCATGTTCATTCGAAAGGGGAATTCCCAACTCTTTTCCTCTCACTCCTTCCCCCAGATCACATACTCTAACTTCCCCAGGCGGCATTGATTTGAATACCGGCGCTTGGTATGAAAGCTTTAATTAATACTTGCTGCCTTCGGTTTACCGTATGAACATATTAAAGCACTATTAGCAAAAATGAGTGCCTCCACGGGCGGGCGTTTAGTGATAACGTGTAAAATCGTTTTTTCTTCTACATTCTTCAACGTCCGATCAGTCAGACATAATTTCATTTCCTGCAATTTCCCCGGAAAATAAAAGAGTACGGAAACAATTTTCGAAAATGGCTGTCTAAATCTGCGCCCGGCTTAAGCTTGGTCTTTTCAACTTTGGCGAGTAAAAGTAGAAGAAAAAAACAAGGTGCAGCATCGTCTGGAGCAAGTGTTGCTGCAACTTCACCTGGGTAGATCGGCAAGGGTAAAACGTTCAGTTCAGCAGTAGTTTGCGGGTGCGCGAAAATTATCAGATCGAACTTCTTAATTAACCTTATCCACCTTCGCAGATTATCTCTGGGCAAGATGGAAGAGGAGGGCTTTCTCGAAGCTTTCAGGGTGGTGATGCATGCGGAACTGACCTCTCTCTTTTGAGAGTGGCGTTACAGCAGTGTCACGTCTCACAGTTTTTTCTTAAGTTAGCTGAAGAAATGTGTACCTACCTGTTGAAATGTGCCACGTGAGAGCTACTACTAGTATAAACTGCGAGCGAAAAAGGTCACGCCAGGGTTGGCGGGGATTTAATATTGTTCGGGGGTGAGTGTTATGATCTTAAATTGCATACAGGATTGCATCGAAGTTGGCCAACAATGTTGTGCGATGGAGAGAAGGTTAAAACGTGATTCCATGTCAAGCTGTCTGTCCAACTTATGAGTGAGTTTGAGGATTTAGCGTCACTTCGTGACCATTATGTCAAGTGTTGCAATATATTGTGATAGGAAAACTTATTAAAACAAAATAAATTATTGTGGCACATTCAAACATTGTACAGTAGAATCAACTTTAGTCGTACTCTTGACTTGCTTATTTAATTTATCAAAATTAGGGATAATGCCATTTATTATAAAAACGCCTGAATTATGTTTTTAAAGTTTTCAATCAAATATCAAAATAAAAAATTTTTATGTACAAAAAATATCTTGGTATCCAGATACCGCTTAGACAGTTTTTTTTAGTTATGACACCGTACGTTTTACAATTTATCTCCTCACTCTAAATATGTCAAACTAAGTTTCCCACTTGGAAAAACGCCATCCCAAATTGCCCATGTCCACATTCGCTCGGACCTTCACGCCATCGCACATTTTCCGCTCCGAGGGCCATTTAATTTCGTTATTATTACATTTATTCCACCCATTACGAACAAAGGCGCTAATGTTTGCGATTACACAAAATTACACCACCACCACCTCCACCCGTCAACCCTTCTAGCTCTCCCATTGTCTTCTTTTTTATTTCTCTATTTTTTTTTTTGCTTCTTCTCTCACACGTTGCAGGGAGAAGAGTGAGTGAGCAAGTCAAATCAAAATGTCAGAGGTTAAATGCACATTCAAGCTCGTCTCTCTTGCAGCAGCAGCAGCAACACAGAGTGAGATCCAACACTAGGTCTTCGAATGCAACCACCCTCTTATGCTGTGCACTGATGTGGGGGCTTGTAGGCCGTTTGTTGTTGTTATGGTGCTGCTGCTGCTGTCTGACTGCAATGACGATAGCATCGAATGGGTCTGCTACCGACACTGGGGACAAAATTGAACATTTTTAAAAGCTCCCAAAAAAAATTAATGTATGGTTCATTCCGAGTCCACTGAGTACACTTCTGGACTCGACCTTCACTGATTCGGACCAAACATTGAGGGAACGGCCACCTATTGATAGTCCCTCTAGTTTTGGTCGTTTTAGACGATTTTCTACATTTTTTTCTTTTACTCGTAACATTACAACTATCCGACCAAAAGACTTTAATTTGGTTGCAATTTACAGGAAATTGTCCGAGGAATTCATTAAAAATAATATTGTATCCCTCAAATGCCTTCCAATATTATGTCTTTGCTGTTTATGATTTAAAATGTAATTTTGACCAACTCCCTAATTTTGTATTTCGATAGCGGTGTGCTCTAATGTTCTAACTGAAAATTGGGCCAAAATGAGTTAATGATGCCATCTTTTAGCTAATTAAATTCCCTACAAAACGCTTCTAACAGATCTGAAAAATTCGTTTCCTACGCGGAGATATCGCCTTGCAACCATTTGTACTAACTGACATTTTCGAACGCATCATGGATGTGCTCTCTTATTTTCCATCATGGCTTGACCTTTTGAAAACACGCAAATCCATAAAAATACGATTACACTATAATATTATGGTAAATTGCCAGGTGTCCTTACTAGTTTGAGCAATATTATGGAGCACTAATTTGGAAGGCAAATAGCACAAGTGTGCACATTTGGAAGCGAGAAGGAATTATCAGTTAGGTGAAGTGTGTTAAAATGGTTTAGTGGAGTAGTTTTTTTTTTTGTTTGGACGACCCATTGATTAGGATTAGTGTACTTAGGTTCTGTAGGTTTGTTTAAAATGTTGTTACGTAGTTTTCTTTGTATGGACGACCCCTGCAGTTGTACTAAGAGTGCACAACGACTTGAAGAATGTTTCAAATTGGCCTTTTGTGTTGGGCTAAGTGGGCAATGGGTTGGGGAAAATTATTGTTACGTCGTTTCAGTTGTGCTAGGAGTGCACAACGACTTGAAGAATATTTCAAATTGGACTTTTGGGTTGGACTAAGTGAGTAATGGGTTGGGGAAAATTATTATTACGTCGTTTTTTTTACCTGGACGACCCCAGTTGTGCTAAGAGTGCACAACGATTTGAAGAATGTTTCAAATTGGACTTTTGGGTTAGGCTAAGTGGGTAATGGGTTGGGGAAAATTATTGTTACGTCGTTTTTTTTTGCCTGGACGACCCCTACAGTTGAGCTTAGAGTGCACAACGACTTGAAGAATATTAACTTGGACTTTTGGGTTGGGCTAAGTGGCTATGGGTTGGGGAAAAATGTTGTTACGTCGTTTTTTTGCTTTTACGACCCCTGCAGTTGAGCTAGGAGTGCACAACGACTTGAAGAATGTTAAAATTTGCCTTTTAGGTTGGGCTTAGTGGGTAATAGGTTGGGGAAAAATGTTGTTACGTCGTTTTTTTTGCCTGGACGACCCCTGTAGTTGAGCGAAGAGTGCACAACGACTTGAAGAATGATTCAAACTGGGCTTTTGAGTTAGGCTAAGTGGGAAATGGGTTGGGGAAAAATGTTGTTACGTCGATTTTGTTTTTTGCCTGGACGACCCCTACAGTTGTGCTAAGAGTGCACAACGACTTGAAGAATATTAAATTGGACTTTTGGGTTGGGCTTAGTGGGTATGGGGAAAATGTTGTTACGTCGTTTTTTTTTTACCTGGACGACCCCTACAGTTGTGCTAAGAGTGCACAACGATTTGAAGAATGTTTCAAATTGGGCTTTTGGGTTAGGCTAAGTGGGTAATGGGTTGGGTAAAAATGTTGTTACGTCGTTTTTTATCATGGACGACCCCTACATTTGTGCTAAGAGTGCACAACGACTTGAAGAATGTTTAAATTTGACTTTTAGGTTGGGCTAAAAGAGTAATGGGTTGGGGAAAAATGTTGTTACGTCGTTTTTTTTTCGTGGACGACCCCTTCAGTTGTGCTAAGAGTGCACAACGACTTGAAGAATGTTTCAAACTGGACTTTCGGGTTGGGCTAAGTAGGCAATGGGTTGGGGAAAAATGTTGTTACGTCGTTTTTTTGCATGGACGACCCCTGTACGTGAGCTAGGAGTGCACAACGACTTGAAAAATGTTTCAAACTGGACTTTTAGGTTGGGCTAAGTGGGTAATGGGTTGGGGAAAAATGTTGTTACGTCAACATTCTACAAGTCGTTGAGCACTCCTAGCTCAACTGCAGGGGTCGTCCATGCAAAAAAACGACGTAACAACATTTTTCCCCAACCCATACCCACTAAGCCCAACCCAAAAGTCCAATTTAATATTCTTCAAGTCGTTGTGCACTCTTAGCACAACTGTAGGGGTCGTCCAGGCAAAAAACAAAATCGACGTAACAACATTTTTCCCCAACCCATTTCCCACTTAGCCTAACTCAAAAGCCCAGTTTGAATCATTCTTCAAGTCGTTGTGCACTCTTCGCTCAACTACAGGGGTCGTCCAGGCAAAAAAAAACGACGTAACAACATTTTTCCCCAACCTATTACCCACTTAGCCCAACCGAAAAGGCAAATTTTAACATTCTTCAAGTCGTTGTGCACTCCTAGCTCAACTGAAGGGGTCGTCCATGCAAAAAAAAACGACGTAACAACATTTTTCCCCAACCCATACCCACTTAGCCCAACCCAAAAGTCCAATTTAATATTCTTCAAGTCGTTGTGCAATCTTAGCACAACTGTAGGGGTCGTCCAGGTAAAAAAACGACGTAATAACATTTTTCCCCAACCTATTACCCACTTAGCCCAACCGAAAAGGCAAATTTTAAAATTCTTCAAGTCGTTGTGCACTCTTAGCACAACTGAAGGGGTCGTCCAGGCAAAAAAAAATCGACGTAACAACATTTTTCCCCAACCCATTTCCCACTTAGCCTAACTCAAAAGCCCAGTTTGAATCATTCTTCAAGTCGTTGTGCACTCTTCGCTCAACTACAGGGGTCGTCCAGGCAAAAAAAAACGACGTAACAACATTTTTCCCCAACCTATTACCCACTAAGCCCAACCTAAAAGGCAAATTTTAACATTCTTCAAGTCGTTGTGCACTCCTAGCTCAACTGCAGGGGTCGTAAAAGCAAAAAAACGACGTAACAACATTTTTCCCCAACCCATAGCCACTTAGCCCAACCCAAAAGTCCAATTTAATATTCTTCAAGTCGTTGTGCACTCTAAGCTCAACTGTAGGGGTCGTCCAGGCAAAAAAAACACGACGTAACAACATTTTTCCCCAACTCATTACCCACTTAGCCTAACCCAAAAGTCCAATTTGAAACATTCTTCAAATCGTTGTGCACTCTTAGCTCAACTGTAGGGGTCGTCCAGGCAAAAAAAACGACGTAACAACATTTTTCCCCAACCCATTACCCACTTAGCCCAACCTAAAAGGCAAATTTTAACATTCTTCAAGTCGTTGTGCACTTCTAGCTCAACTGAAGGGGTCGTCCAGGCAAAAAAAACGACGTAACAACATTTTTCCCCAACCCATTACCCACTTAGCCCAACCTAAATGGCAAATTTTAACATTCTTCAAGTCGTTGTGCACTCCTAGCTCAACTGAAGGGGACGTCCATGCAAAAAAAACGACGTAACAACATCTCCCATAGTTGATGTGCACTAGCGTGGTTCACGTTTCTATGAAAAAGACAAAAGTTGTTATTTTGTCTTGCATCAACCGGAATTTCGTTCTTTTATGTCCCCAGAAGCACCAGAGCCCAGTGAAATCCTTTTAATTTGATTTTATGGGATTTTGATTTATTTTCCATGAAACTATTTACATTGTATTAGATTTTTTTATAAATCGATGAAATGACTTGATTCTTATAGTAGGAGATAGGTTTTGAACTGGGAACAACTTTGTAGAACATACCAACAGTTAAGTGACCCTTTAAAGATACAGATACTTTTAGATGGTGGCTTTTGAAGGCCAGCCACCATCTAAAAGTATCTGTATCTTTAAAGGGTCACTTCCTAGCTTGTTGGTATGTTCTACAAAGTTGTTCCCAGTTCAAAACCTATCTCCTACTATAAGAATCAAGTCATTTCATCGATTTATAAAAAAATCCTAATACAATGTAAAAAGATAGTTTCCATGGAAAATAAATCAAAATCCCATATAAATTTCAAATTAAAACTGGAGCTCCTAGACCTTACCAAATGGGCTCAAATTTTCAGGAGTGCTTCTGGGGACATAAAAGAACGAAATTCCGGTTGATGCAAGACAAAATAACAACTTTTGTCTTTTTCATAGAAACGTGAACCACGCTAATGTGCACACTTGGCACAACTGTTTGGGTCGTCCATACTTTAAAATATTACGTTTTTAATTTATTTGGGGCACAATTGTTCTATTCAATACATTCATCGATTCCATTGCATGAGACACACTTGTTCCAACTGCAATTCACCATAAATCTAAATAACGGTTTGTGCCTTGGATACCATTCGTTTTTGAAAGGTCGTATGATATAATTGAAATAAAATAAACTAGCTAAAAGTTTTTACAACATCATTTTCTTATGTTTTTAGGAATACATCAACCTAGTATTCGTCATTGTTGATGTATTATGGATGGTTTTACAATTATATTCATAAAAAGTATTATTTCACTAATTTTTTCATACAAAAATATTGATTAAAATGCTAATTTTTCCAAAAGGTTAATTTTCCTACCAAATTCAAACTAAAATAAGTGTTTGAAAAAAGTTTTGATATAAAATGTTTTTCTTACGCTTAAATTAACCAACTCGTGAAAAAATAACATTGAAACAACTAATTTGAACTATTTTAACAATAAAATTACTTTGCACGATTTTGTACCAAAGCTCTGTGCACGTTTGTGCTAACTCATACAAATTGACTCCCAAAACACACTTGTGCCAATTGCAAGCATGATTTTTTTTCGTATTTTCTCTGCCAAAATTTTTCTAGCATTTCAAAAGTTTTTATATTTCACAATATCTTTAAGTAATGTCAGGTGCATACTTTAAAATTGTTAGAACAATTGTTTGTCGAACAGTTTTCCAGAAACAGTAATTCAAAGTTTAAAAATCGATTTTCTCGCAACTACCAAAATGTCGGTTAGTATAAGAGAGCACACCGCTATCGATTTGATTTTTTTGATCACTGTCGTGTTCCCTGGACAATTTTACATAAGATACATTGAATATATCAAACTAAAACAAACCATTGACAAAAAACAGACTTCAAAAATAAAATCTTTTGCATTTCCTATACAAAAATAAGCACGTGGTCTACGTTAGCGCTCCAGGCCTACTTTCAGGGGTTTTGCCATTCAATATACTGGTACATGGAGTAATAGGGTGACAAGAAATATCTCAAGAGATACCTTCTGCTCAATTGTTTAGGCCGAAATATGTAATCAGGATCAACTCGGATCGTTTTGCACCCTTGGACAAAGTTATGGGGAATTGAATTTCCTACAAGAAGCTTACACATGGACAATTTTGGGCAAGACCAGCGCCACCTTTAGAAAAAATACTGAAACGATGTTTTTCCCCATACATTTTCTAGATTTTTCCCATATAAACTTCAGCGCTCTATAGCGACCGCAAAACCTTAACCGATTTGGCTAAAAATTTGCACAGATACTTATTTTTGCCTAAGAAATCGAATCAGAGGGTATTTATTTTTGCCTAAGGAATTGAGTCAAAGGGTCAGAGCATAATTTGAACTTTTTGTTAACTTCACCTCAAATTTATACATAGTTTGTTATCAAATGCTGATAAACATAGGTAATTGAACAATCAACTGCAAAACATTCACAAATGAAACGTTCAATACAATTTTATAACTGAACATTTGCCGTCATAACGTTTTCTGAAAAAAATATTTCCCGAAATTCTAGCAGAATTATACATTTTCTTAAGTTTTTGGTACATTTTTTAAACTTCAAAAAACAAACAATGAAAGCACTCAATTTTATTATATAAAATTCAATTTACTGTTCTTATTGAACTTATCAATTCGTCTAAAAACTCATGTCAAGATTTATTTCAGATGATAATAATTTCGGAAGCATTCACAACTAGGAATAGATCTTGTTTATTTAATGAGCCACAATACTTGCGCTATTATGAAATGAAAATTAACAATTAAAATGTGTTCTACCATTTGAAAATAAGGTACCTCTTCCCCCCAACATCAATTTTTTTACGTTTTGTTTACCATGACCAAATTGGAAGAAAATTTAATTGGTATCCTTAAATGTCTCTAAGAGGATTTTTGTAGGAAAAATTACTCGAGTTTGTTTAAAAGTGTTTGAGAAATTACAGTTAACTACTCCGTATGTTATAAAAAGTGCCCAAAAAATGCAAACATATTTCAAATACTCGCTCCAAACATTTGAAAACTTTGAGTTGTGATTACGTAAAAATGGTATTTCGAGTGAATAGCAGATTTTTAAAGTAAATACAATGCTTATCGATTTATTCATGAGATTAAACCAGATAGATTTGTTCTGGATAAATTATTTGCCATGAAAAACATATTTTCATTTTTTTTTTTTTTTTTTTTCATTTCAAATGTTTTGCCATGAAAAACTAATTTGCTGCATGATTGTTTTTTTTTTATTTAATCTTAATAATCAATTTTATTCTTTATCATATTCTCTCAGAGACGTATTCAAAAGTAATTTTATCGTTTTGGAGCATGGATTAATTTTACTCACTTTCCAAACATTTACATTGTTTTTAAAGCACAATTCTATAAAACCTTTTTGAAAAAAATGTTTAAAAAAATAAATATTGAAACATACCTTCTAGACTGAAAATATTTGAAAAAAATTAATTCTTTTCGTTGTCTCTCCAGTTTACAGAACTTTTGGATTCGTTTATTATTCAAATTTGAATTAACTAAACCAAATCAAATGGCACTAGCAGAACAATTTTCTAGAAAATTTCAGTAAAATGTTATTAAGTATATATTACGAGGATGTAAAATTCATTGTGATTAACCCATCTATTTAATAGGACTTGAAGAATTGTTAATTTGAAAAAAAAAGTGGAAATTTTAACGACAATTATGAAATTCATGGAAATTTCCCTTTCTTTTTAAAGATTTTCAGATTTGATGATTTAAATATCGTCTTTTGTGTGCTATCTTGTGACTATCTTCTGGAGAATAGGTTAGAACCAATTTTCCTGTGTATTCTAGCATTGATAATATTTTGGGCACATTAAGAAATGAGTGTTTTTTTTAAAGCATCAATTTTCTTAAAAACTTTAAACAGTAAAACAAGGGGTTTAAAATTTATTTTAAACTATAAAAGTTGTTTTTAGATCATTCATTTTCAAAAATTAAAACTTCAAAATATTTTTTGCGGTACATTACATTGAAATTTCACCAAATTGTTTAACTGGTTTAATGAATGAATAATTCTCATACCCGCCGGCGGCTTGGTCCAGTACACAGGTGTTCGCTTGATCAAACAGTTCGTCATCTTATGTTCATTAATCTGGACACCCATATACATATTTTTTTTGTACGAGTTTTGTTGTTACAAATACCTGTGCTTAAAACAAAAGAAGTTGCCCATCCAAGGATGCCAGATACACAGATTTGTCTGTGTTTCACAGACATTTGAGCTTGTGCCAGATATTTTTAGAGGTTCACAGACTTTTAAAAAACTTCATTAAATTAATATTTAGAAAAAATATCAACCGAAACTTATTTCGTTAGTCTTAAAATGCTTGAAAACGCAATTTCTGATGGAATTCCAGGACTATAAATTAATATATTTGAATTTTAGGCAAGTGCACAGACATACACAGACTTTTTCACAGACATTTTAAAAAACCTTGTGGCATCCCTGTTCCCATCCCATCCCCAAAGCAACGGTAATTTGTAACGGGTGTAGGGACATATCACACAGACGCCCTTGTTCAACCGTCACGACTGGTTCAACTTTGCTTAACATAAATAGCAATTTCTACATTTTTATTATTTTGCTTGAAGTAAGAATGCATTTTTATTCCTCAAATTAAAAACAGAATTTGTAATGAAACAATGTTAGATAAAATTTTCAAAAGGTCCTATCTGCATAGGAAAGTGTTAAATTTTATTTCAAAGCAACTCCCCCTCACAGTATGTGAGTTTTTTAGGTATGCATCCAGGCCGGGGCCTTTTGTTACACATTTTCGACCCTACCCCACTGAAGAGGTGTAGCGAGAGGCTGGTTGGGTTGGGGGACAATCGGTGTGTTCATCTTGTACTTGCCGTCAGTCAGCCTTGCATTGGTCGTCCTCCCTGGCTAGTCCGAAACGTGTCTATTGTGGCAAAGGTTCAGACCCGTTTGGCCAGCAGCACCGCGCTGGGGTGGGGGTGTGAATCGATATACGCGAGCCAAACGCCAAATTGATTGTGAAACATAAGGAAGGTAAATTGAAAATTGCATTTGGGGGGCTCCGTCGTTTGAATGGCTGCGCTCGATGTTGGTCATGTTGGTCAAAGGGAGAAGATGGTCAGCTTGGTGAACGTACAGATAGTCTGTATGGCATGTCCCCCTCCCCCTCGCAGATTGGTCAATTATGGCAGCCTAAGAGCGAGTGGACAGAGAGTGCTTTGATAAGGTACACGGAAAAAAAGTGTTCCGGAAATCATGCAAATCGTACCATGAAATCGTGAATATCGCGATTTTTGCTTTACGAATTTTTGAACTATGCATATTGGGCACGAATTATCCAGGAATCGTGAATAAATATGCATGACTTTTCATGACGGATTTCACTCGTAAACGTGAATAAAGTTCATGATTTCATGAAATGGATGCATGCAGTCGTGAAAAATATTCACGATTTTATGAATAAAAATTCATGATTACGGTCAAAAAAATATACCTCGTGAATAAAAATTCATGATTTCATGCACAAAATTCATGAAATCATGATTTTTTATGCATGAATTCGTGCACAAAATTCATGAGTTCTGGAATATTTTTTACGATTTATTTTTGAAGGCGTAAATAAAATTCGTGAAATCATGTATAAACTTCATGAAATCATGCATAAATTTCATGAATTCGTGATTTTTTTTTATGAAATCATGAATTTAATTCACGTTTACGAGTGTATTCGGGCATGTCTAATTATGCATATTTATTCACGGCTCCTGGTTTATTCGTGCCCAATATGCATAGTTCAAAAATTCGTAAAGTAAAACTCGTAATATTCACGATTTCATGGTATGATTTTCACAATTTCCGGATTACTTATTCTGTACATTTACCATATCGTGCACATATCGGAATTGACAAGGAACCCTGTTTTGTGAAAAAACGGAGGACATTTTATGTGATGCCAATGTACTATGGCCCCACCTGGCCACTATGGAACCGGTCACCGGTTACCGGTGGTCACTAGGGACATTATGGAATGTGCAAGGAACCCTGTCTTGTGACATATCAAAATTCATGAAATTTAAAACTGTGGTCATTGTATGTGATGCCAATGTACTCTGGTCCCACTTGGCCACTTTGGAACCGGTCACCGGTTACCGGTGGTCACTAGGGACATTATGGAATGTGCAAGGAACCCTGTCTTGTGACATATCAAAATTCATGAAATTTAAAACTGTGACCATTGTATGTGATGCCAATGTACTCTGGCCCCACCTGGCCACTATGGAACCGGTCACCGGTTACCGGTGGTCACTAGGGACATTTTGGAATGTGCAAGGAACCCTGTCTTGTGACATATCAAAATTCATGAAATTTAAAACTGTGGTCATTGTATGTGATGCCAATGTACTCTGGTCCCACTTGGCCACTTTGGAACCGGTCACCGGTTACCGGTGGTCACTAGGGACATTATGGAATGTGCAAGGAACCCTGTCTTGTGACATATCAAAATTCATGAAATTTAAAACTGTGACCATTGTATGTGATGCCAATGTACTCTGGCCCCACCTGGCCACTATGGAACCGGTCACCGGTTACCGGTGGTCACTAGGGACATTTTGGAATGTGCAAGGAACCCTGTCTTGTGACATATCAAAATTCATGAAATTTAAAACTGTGGTCATTGTATGTGATGCCAATGTACTCTGGCCCCACTTGGCCACTTTGGAACCGGTCACCGGTTACCGGTGGTCACTAGGGACATTTTGGAATGTGCAAGGAACCCTGTCTTGTGACATATCAAAATTCATGAAATTTAAAACTGTGGTCATTGTATGTGATGCCAATGTACTCTGGCCCCACTTGGCCACTTTGGAACTGGTCACCGGTTCCCGGTGGTCACTAGGGACATTTTGGAATGTGCAAGGAACCCTGTCTTGTGACATATCAAAATTCATGAAATTTAAAAATGTGGCCATTGTATGTGATGCCAATGTACTCTGGCTCCATCTGGCCACCTTGGAACTGATTACCGGTCACTGCGGAAGAATTCTAAATTTACAAAGGTCCCAGTTATGTGATGTTCAAAAATGCCTTAAATAAATGAAAAATACAATCATAACTTTAGTAAAACCAACATTCAAAACTTGACATGAGCATTTCGGAAACGTTAATTGGGTACCGATCGTTTCTATACAAAAATACAACAAAAACTTTAATTAAATACAAAAAGACCTAAGGGATTTCATATGCAGTCCAGACTCGATTGTCTGATTGTCTGAGTGCATAATAAAATAATCGATAATTCGTATAATTAAGCCATTATTTTTTTGTCTCATTAAGAACTCCAGTTACAATAAAGTGATTAATTACAATAATGGGATTTTTTTTTGTTAATGCAGATGATCAAACACTTTAATTTGACGAAAATAGAGTCATAGAGAGTTGAATTGAAAATTTGATAAATAAAAAAAAACACCGAAATAAAATACCGGTCAACATACTCAACAAATCTTAAAATCTTAATATACTTCAAAAACTCAAACTATTTAAAATAGGCAAAATTAATTGAATACTTCAAAAACTCAAAATATTTGAAATACACAAAATACATAAAATAAATAAAATGCTCAAAATGCTTAAAAAAACTAAAAAAAAAACTTGTTTTGCATACTTTATTAAAGAAATTTTAATCCGAAAACTGGTTCAACTCTTAACTTAAAATAATTAAAATACTTGAAAATTTTCAAATACTTAAAATACTAAAAAAACTAGAAATACTTAAAATACTTAAAATACTTAAAATACTTAAAATACTTAAAATACTTAAAATACTTAAAATACTTAAAATACTTAAAATACTTAAAATACTTAAAATACTTAAAATACTTAAAATACTTAAAATACTTAAAATACTTAAAATACTTAAAATACTTAAAATACTTAAAATACTTAAAATACTTAAAATACGTAAAATACTTAAAAAACTTAAAATACTTAAAATACTTAAAATACTTAAAGTTCTTAAAATACTTAAATTACTTAAAATACTTAAAATACTTAAAATACTTAAAATACTTAAAATACTTAAAATACTTAAAATACTTAAAATACTTAAAATACTTAAAATATTTAAAATACTTAAAATACTTAAAATACTTAAAATACTTAAAATACTTAAAATACTTAAAATACTTAAAATACTTAAAATACTTTAAATACTTTAAATACTTTAAATACTTTAAATACTTTAAATACTTTAAATACTTTAAATGCTTTAAATACTTTAAATACTTTAAATACTTTAAATACTTTAAATACTTTAAATACTTAAAATACTTAAAATACTTAAAATACTTAAAAAACTTAAAATACTTAAAATACTTAAAATACTTAAAAAACTTAAAATACTTAAAATACTTAAAAAACTTAAAAAACTTAAAATACTTAAAACACTAAAAATACTTAAAATACTTAACATGCTTAAAAAAATAGAAATACTTAAAATACTTATGTTCCGGATCGAGCCCTTCAAAATTAGTGGACTGTATTTGGGGGGTTTCACTGCTCGTCCAGAGCACACTTGGGGAGGTCAATGGCCTCAGTTCTTCAAGTCACGGATCGAAAAAGAACACGGCTTGTTACGCGCACAGAACGTTTATTCGCGAAGATCGGGCGGAGTACAAATCACGCGGGGGTTCAGGTGAACCGAGCCAGTTGGGTGTTGGCTGAAGACTTAGTTTATTTACATTCTCGATCGTACATCAACCTATCTAGCGCCGTCGGGCTCTCCCGTACGGCTCTCTTCTCTCTACTTTCCCTCTCAGAATTCATTTTGCTATAAAATAGCTTATTAGGGTAAAGGGCGCACTGTTACACTAAACTTCATTTCTAAACATGCCGCCCGCCTTGAAACCAGTGGTTTCAACCATTTGAAAAAACTTACTACCTAAATGATAACACTAATACTAAACACAAATATCAAACTCTTAGGGCTAACTTCAATTCACAATATTTCAATACGATTTTCGCTTCTAGACGTAAACACTCTTCTGCTGCCATCGTGGGGTGAAAATTGTGACGACGCAGCTGGTGCATCATCTTTTGTGTTGCAATTCTGCAACTCTCCTCCCTGGAACTTCGAACTTCTCGTCGTCAGCGTTCGCCAGACCGCTGGCCGTGTGCCACGATCGCGAACCGTGCATAACTTCTGGTGCAGCCTCGCGCTGCGCTTCTTAGGTGTGGGTGGGGGGTGATGCTCCAGCGGAACATGATCTTCTTCGGGTGGGACAAACGTCGACCACAGAGTGCACACGGTTGAGTGCAGTTGCATCGGTTGATGCCTTCCTTCTTCTTCTTCGGTTGTGACATCTTGTTGATGTTATTTTTGTTGCAGGTTTCCTCGGGAGAGATTTGATGTAGTATTCTGGTGGAGATTTCTGTAAAACCGGAACAACTTACCTAGCCAGGTAACGATGATACTGGGCCCGCAGGCCATAAAGGTGTTACGCTGGTGGTGTGTCGTTCGCCGGTGTGCTGATCGCCGCTGTGCTGCTGTTGCGGATGAGGATGCGTTTTGTGCGGGTGGACTTTCGGACGTTGATGGAGTGGTTGAGTTGGTGGTGTGCCTCGAACAAAACTTGGATGTAGTGGGTGTATGTAGCGTGCGTAAACTGGAACAACTTACCCCACCAGGTGAATTCTGGCGCTCGATCCGCAGATCATGGATGAATTCCTGGGGGCGTTGTTCTTCTTCGCTGGTTAGGGATGACTTCAAACTTCGTACTGCGTGGTGACTTCACACTTCGTGGTCGGGATGTCGATCGGCCCGTGAGCTGGCCAAGCCCACTGTCGAACGAGCAGCCGAGACCGACTGGCAGGAACCTAGGCTTCCTCCAGTGAGATGTGGTAGCGTGGGTGGGTGTGCTACCGATGATAGGGGGTGATTAGCGACATAACTTGACATGCAATCCCATAACCAGGTGAGCGCCTTGTGCGCTGAGCTCGGACAGACAGGTGTCTACCGAGTAGCGAAACTGGACAGCGTCCAGCGAGCTTTCTTCAACAACAAACATGCACACATACATACTACAAACACCAACTTAAACTTCAAGAATGGGTGACGCCGCAGCGTCGAGACACACTCAGCGAGTGCTTAAAACGAGGTTTTAGCTAATTTTAGTTTTTCTCGGATGGGAAGCGAACAGATCTTCGAGATCGGTCGATCGAAGCGTCCGTTTGCCGTGCAAACGGACACAACGCGCACGTTGCCTTTCGCTCCCTCTTCTTCTACAACTGCTGGGTGAAACGCTGTGCGATCTGCCAAGCGTGGGATGTTGACCTTCTTCTTCTTGCGCTTTTGATTCTCGAGCGGAGCCACCTTGGCCTCGACCATGAGCTGTCGAAACGTGACGGCAGTGCAGCGGAGGTAGAGATCCGCACCGTACGCTCGCTCTGACCCGTAGATCTTGCGTTCGACGCAATCGTTGCTGAACCCAATCCAGCGCGGCACCTTACTCGTCGCGACCGCCGTCAAACTCATCCTAATTCTCCACAGCTGCTGCAACGATTCGTCCGACGGTTGATCCCGATCGCTTTTGACTCTCCACAGCTGTTGACGAAAGGCACCAGCGTGTACGACGCTGTGCAGCGTGTTGAGCGTGCTGCGCTCGTCCTTCAGGTGCTTCGGGAGCTGCTTCAGCAGCTCTGGGCAGTTGGAGACCCACTTCTTCCCCGTTACACCAGCTGAATCGGTGAACTGCCGGACTTTCTTCGCGTGCCGGACGTTCAGCGTGTCTTGAAAGGTTCTTTGCGGGTGGACTCCTCCACAGAGTGGGCGCTGTTGACGTGACTCGAATCCAGGTCAACTGCTGAGCTGAAGAAAGTTGCCGTGCATGGGACGCAGGGTGATGACACTGGAACTTTCCCCGATACTATCCATCCAAACAAAGTCTCCTGCAGCGTCGGACCGTCCTCGACGATCTTACGACGACCAGCCGCCAGCAAATCGAAAAAGAACTCAGCACCGATGATCATGTCAATGGGACCCAAAGTGCGGATCAGCGAGAATGATGTCACAGGGAGCATCATCTGGCTGACGTCAACCGGTGTGACGGGCAGATCGCTGGCGATCTTTTCTAGTACGTGAAACTGCATTTCCTTCGAGAACATCGAGATCGTAGCCAGCCGTGGCTGGACCTTCGCGCATACGGCCTCCAGCGACAACGCTGAGCCGTTTCCGATGCCCTGTACCCTCAGTACATCTGGTGATGTCGGAACTTCAGCTTCTTCGAAAAGTTGCTAGACATGTAGCAGAACTCGGAACACGAATCTAACAGTGTTCGAGCGAGCGAGAAGTTTCCGAACTGGTCTTCGACGCGAACTACAGCCGTGGACATGAGGACTCGGCGAGAAAGTGTGGGTGCATTTTGTGAGGGATGCCGCATTGAGGGTGGTGGTATTACGAAAGTCTGTGGGTGGTGGTGGGTGAGTGTTTCGAGAAGTGGATTGGATCACAGAGTAGAAACTTGTGGTTGGTTGGGTGGAAATGTTCTGTGTCTGGTCTTGCTGTCTCGTGGGTTGTTGTTGTTGTCCAGCTTCGTGGGATTGACCTTGCGTATTAGGAACGGAGGATCTTTCTTGTCGAGCACAGCAGGGGCCGGCGTGTCGTAGTGCAGGAGCGTGTGATGTCTTCCGCCGCAGCGGGTACAGGAACCACGAGAACATCCGTCAGCGTAATGACCAGCATGCAAACAATTTCGGCACAGTCGCCGTCGATTCACTTCCTCCACTCGTTGGGACACAGACATGTTCCTCAGCTTGCTGCAACTGAACGGCATGTGAAATGCCTCTTCACAAAACAGGCAGCGTCGTTGTGACTGCGAGGACGTGTGAGTGGTCGAGACTCTCGAGCGGTTTTGTCGTCCGTCTCCTTCGCTGGGCCGGTTGGCCTTGATCGATTGCAGTACCGTACACTGGCCACGCAGAAACTCGATCAGAACGTCGTACTTCGGCACAGCTTTCGAGTTGTGGTGCGATTCCCACAGTCGCAGCGTGGCATGATCCAAACGCGCGCAGAGCATGTGGACCAGGATTGTTGACCAGGCTTCCGTTCCTTCACCGAGTTTCTTCAGCATCTGTAGGTTCGTCTCGAACTCGCTGATCAAGTGAGACAGACCGTCACAGCTCTCCTTCCGCAGCGGCTCGATGTCGAAGAGCGCGTCCAGGTACGCCTTCACGATGAGCTTGTGGTTGTCGTACTTTTTCTCCAGTGCTTTCCAAGCAACGTCGTAGCCTTCTGCAGAGAAATCTACCGACAGAATCTCCAGCTGTGCTTCTCCTTGCAAAGCGGACCTCAAGTAGGTGAACTTGTCGATGTCCGGCAGCTGCACGTTGGAGTGGATGAGGCTCCTGTACGTGTCACGAAACGAGATCCAATCCTTCAGCTCGCCGCTAAAGTTAGGCAGCTTGATGTCCGGCAACTTAATGCGCGAAATTGACCTATCGAAGCAGGTTTCGTTCAGGTCAGCACCAGGAGTGGGCTCAACCTTGATCGGACGCAGCGCAACCAGCTTCGCCTTTACCACGAAGTACCTCTCCTCGACGTCTCGAAGAACCTTGTTGTACTCCTTCTCACGTTGAACCACCAGATCAGCCAACCGCTTCTTCCGAGCCTCCTTCGACTCTCCAACAACTTGATCCTCATCCTCGTCGTCAATCATGGCTTCGATCTTGCGGCGCACCTTGAAGAACTTCCTCATTGCCTCCTCCAGGGTGTCCAGCCGAATCGAGATCTGGTTCTCATGCTCGGCCTTCTTGTACGCCTCCACGAAATCACCTACACCATTGATGGTCAGAATCAGCTGCCGCTCCTGCTTCAGCAAATCCTTCAACTCGTCCATTCTTCACTGCCTTCACTCACCGTTGACTGCCAAAAATCTGGAACACTGCAACCGCGAACACCGAAACGATCGACTCCACGTTCTACGCGACCCGATTGACAGTGGGGAGAGACAGCCAAGGTGGAGAACCAGCAGTGGACAGACCGACAGATACCAGAACAATCCAAAAAGTCAGGGCTTGCGCAGGAATAACCCAAACCACAACCCCAGAAATAAACGCAAACGCGTAAAAAATCCAAACTTCTTTATTAAAACAGCTCCGAAGATGGTACACACATCATGTACACCATTCAGCTCAAACCCAAATCAGCACACACTCGCACCACGACACACACGCACAGACCTGATGGCTGTCCATCACTTGGGGAGGCCTAATGGCTCAGCTCGTCTTTTCATTCTCAGCAACAGCTATGCACAACGTTGAAGATCACGTCACGCTCAGAACGAGCTGCTGGGTTACATCTGCTTGGCCTTTGATCTCTATTCATTTAAAATATTTTAAAATATTTAAAAATAAAATACTTAAATATTTTAAAATTAAAATACTTAAAATACTTAAAATACTTAAAATACTTAAAATACATAAAAATAAAATACAAAATACTTAAAATACCAATATAAAATACTTGATACCAAAATACTTAAAATACTTAAAAATACTTAAAATACTTAAAAATTAAATAAAACATACTTAAAATATTCTTAAAATAAATTTTAAAATTTGAATTTGATTAAAACCTTAAAACAGAAATACAAAATTAAAATGAATTATACTTATTTAGCATATTAAAATATGAAAATAAAAATATAAAATGCCAAAATGTTTAACATACTTTAAATACTTAATGTAAATATTAAATATAACTAGAAAAATTGAATGTTTATAAATATTCAAATTTAAATATCAAATATTTGAAACATATTAAAATACATTGAAAATGAGTTTTAAAAACTTTAAAAGTCACAATATTTATGATGTTCTAAAATTAAAATTGTTACAAAATTAAATTAAAAATAATAATAAAAAACAAAACTTTGAACTGTTCTCATTTATCAAGATCACTGTCATAAACAGATGGAAAAATGAATGTAAAATTTAATCTATGCATTTTATTCATGAAATTCTATGAAAACAGAAAAATATGATTCATAAATTATGAATGAAATTTATTAAAATTTATACAAATAACGTAAAATCATGAATATTTTTTCATGAATTCATGAAGTTTAGTCATGATTTCATAAATCAGTCATGAAATCATGAATAAACAGTGATATGCATGATTTCATGAAGGAAAATTCATGAATATTCGTAGAAATATTTTAGCCATGAATAAAATTCATAATTTCGTGCATTTTTATGCACGATTTCATGAATAAAATTCATGAAATCATGAAAGGTATCACGAAATCATGCACAAATTTATTCACGAATTCATGAATCGAAATTCACGATTTCTCGCACACGTTTTTTTCCGTGTATGGCTGACCATGGTGGTGCCGAGTAGTGCGGTGCCTGTGTGGACGCTCAGTCCTGTTTTTTCGTGTTATTTTCCGTCTCTTTTGTGTCGCTGTTCGAGTGCATGGGGTGATTGGTCATTATAATAAAATAATGGCATCAGTAGTGCGGTGCCTGTGTGGACGCGCAGTCCTGTTTTTTCGTGTTATTTTCCATCTCTTTTGTGTCGCTATTTGTGTACATGGGGTGATTGGATTTCTTCTGATTCGTGTTGTTTTCATCTCTTTTGTGACGCTGTTTGTGTGCATGGGGTGATTGGTCTTCTTCTTCTTCTTTTTTCTATATTTTTAGTTCGCGCGTTCGTTGGCCAATGAGTTTATTTTTGTTCTCTTTACATAGTTTTCGATAGAAACGATCAGAATTCTTTTTTTTTCGAGACAAGCAAGTCGTATTGCTGGATTAAGTCCTTTCTATATCATCGATGATCGGAAGGCACGCCGACGGATATGTTTTTAAG